>NW_022436945.1:32756608-32879702 GCF_009761245.1 Sapajus apella
AAAGAAATACATATTTTATTAAAAATAAATGGTTTAAATATAATTTGAAAATATTTATTTATAATTAGGAGAAACAAAGACTTTACACAGGAAGCTTGAGAGCATGATTCGGAGACAATAGGCTACTGTAGAAATTATCTGTCACCCAGAGAAGGTTCTTGAGCTATGTCTGTAAAACATAAGAACTAAAAAAGTAAGCAAGGGCTAAACTGATTAGAGTTCATTAAAATAAATTCTGTGATATTTCACTGACCCTGTATTGGCAGACATTGCCAACGTATTTGCATCTTTATAAAATAGAGAATACAGATATTTCCACTGTGCAGGGGAAAATCTCAAGTTTCTTACTGTGTTTAGTATATCAAACATTACAAATCAGTTTAAGGCAGGGGAGAGGGTGTAGAAGATCCCCAGGTATTTATGAGCTAGATCAACATCTTGGCACTACATTATATTATTCCTTAAAAAATCATTACAGCAAAATATTTTAGTACAAATTCTCCTTTCCTTTTTCCACAAAAGTGTTCAATATTTGATCAAAACTATCATAGGAAAGAAGCATTTGGAAAAGTAATGCATATTACCAATATTATGTAACTAAAACACAAATAACCAGCATATGGATATCTAATTTCAGAATGACCTATAGTAACGGTAGCCAACATATTTATTGAGGTTTATTAAATGCACTGGTACTGAATTATTTTAGTTAATGCTAAGACAGTTTTACAAAGTAGAGATTGGGGTTTCTGAAAGGGCCCAATAAATTTCATCTTACTTCCCAGATTCTGTACATGCTGATAAGTAAAAATAAAAAATATAAAGTTGGAAAACTAAAGTATCACCTTGAAACAAGGCCAAATTGAAGTATACAAATTTTGATCTGAGAAGCAACTAAGTTTACTGACAATAAACCCCAGGGTCAACTGGAAATACAGTCACAGCTCCTGGATGGAGCCTTCTTTACATGAAGTCACTGTTCCCAAGAGGAGGAAGGGAGGAATGGCACTCATTACGACACTTTATTTTCCCCAATTCATCAATCCAATAAATTCACTCTTGTACTCACTGGGAAGAGTGATTAAAGAGACCCCCCATGTTTTGCCAAAATGAGTTACAGCTACAGAAAGTTTTTTTTTTTTTTTTTGAGTAGGCAATATAATTATCCATATTTTTGAAATGATGCCTTAAAGATATTTGTTATTTTGGTTGGGTCACATAATAAATGTAAAGAGTAAAATTCAAATCAAGGGTTTTTGTTTTCTTGATACAAATGAAAACACTGCTAAATAACATGATATACTACCCTTTTAGATACAACGTTAAAAAGTCATCTACATAACAATAAAAATGCTAGAATTTGTGTGTTTGTAACATGCATCCAGTACTGCTTCTTCAAGTACAGCCGTAATGATGTTGTAGAACTCTGTGAAGCCCTGTGATTGCAAAGTGGCAGCCAGTGAAGAATCTGGAAACTTGTTGCACTTGACCACATAAGTGTAGAAATTTGTAGCCACATAAGAATTGAAGGACTAGAAAAGCACATTGGGTTTTGGCAGCCATGGATTTGTAAAGAATAAACACCTGACTAATAGAACTTCCCAGTCTCTAAACCTTTATGACATATATATCCCTCAATTTCATAACCAGGGATCAATACAACATTAACTTTCTGCTTACTGGAACACAGGCTCAGAAAATGGTATTTATCATTTTTTCACAGAAACATTTTACATGGTCATTTAGGTATAATTGGAATAACAATAAAAAATAAGAAAATATGCAACTTTGATTCTTCTCTCCAGCCCCCCAACCCCATCACCACAAATGCACACAAAAAGCCTGTTTTATGAATTTCATTATGTGCTGGTTTGGTCAATGTCAACTTGGCATTATCACCACCTGTCTCTTCGAAGATCAGAAACTGTTTCCCAGAACCCCTTTCTTGTACATTTTAAGTTTGAATTTGTCAAGGTGAAGAACATTCATGAGTTTGGGAAGCTCAACAAATCAGAGTCCATTATTATCAGAGACTAGAGTGGTCAAATGCAACAAGCTTCCAGATTGTTCACTAGCCACCACTTTGCAATCATAGTGGTAGGCAGAGCTCTGCAACATCATTATGGTACAAGCATTTCTTGCATTCTTTTCTTGCAAGATTTCTTATTCTGCTTCAGTACTAAAGGCTGATGCCAGGGTGACTTTCTCCCCAATACTACAGCCTAAGTTTTCAGGTATTTTCTCCCCTAGCTTTGTTTTTAATATAGGACAAAGATTCTTATAGTAAGCACCATAGTCACATAGTACTTAGAGAAGACCTGTATTCCTGATCAGATACAGATATATAATCCAACTGTGTTAATTCTGGAAGAAACAAAAAAAAAATGGTGAGACAGAAAGCAAAAACTACTATGATTTCAGCATGTTACTCACCCAATATACTAACATAGAGCACATAATTTAATTATATGTTTTATGAATAAGACTGTGTTGCGTAATTAGTGTATATAAATTGACAAGTATTCACATCTCAATTTTGGCAATAAACTCAATTCCCTATTTTCAACATGTAAAGTGATACTATCTATGATAATAATTTTTTGTTAGCATATATTTTTACATTTGAGAATAATCTGTGTGAATATATAAGCAAATTCCTTATAGATACACTATTAACATTCCTTAATATTATCGATGTCTTGATACATTTTTTAAACTGCAATAATTACTTGTTTAAAAAATTGACTATGATTTTAAAACATAAGACTCAGTTCAAAGGCATAATTCTTTACTCATGGATGTGCTGAGTATGCATTAGATGATAATATTTTTATGAACAAAGATGCACCATATTTATAGATTTTTTTTAGGTATCTATTCAACCAGTATAACTCCATTCAGTGCAATGTAATATTCAGTTTTAGTTCTTGCTTGAATCATGAAGTTCAGAAGTTTTTATTAGCCATCAAAATTACATATTTGATGTTTATTTGGAAGTCAAATGGTACTTATTCAGTTTTAAATGCCACTTATATGTTATAAGTAAGCTCCTGAACTTTTAGGAACACAAATGTTAGCAGGTAGATAATCTGCCTAATCTTATTCTGAAGATCTAAATTGTTTACAAACCTCTTGACTTGTGTTGACTCATTATTAATAAGCAGAAGTAAAATCTATCAGCTGATATTCTTGATTCCCTAATTTTTTTTTGGAGGTAATCATTTGAATAACTGGGATATTATTCAGTATGCAGATGTGAACATAATTAGTGAACTGATGTGTTTAGTTTATGCAGTTGATGCTTGTTTTGCTTCATAGTTCTTTTTAGGTACCATGTTTGATTCTCCTTTGTGATGCTGCCACTGCCAAACCCTATTGATATTTCAAGAAATGTATTTAGTATCAAATTTTTTACATTCGGTGAATTAAAAAAAAGCCAAGCCAAAGAATCATACAATAAACGATAGCTGGAAGTCCATATGCTGTCATTTTCTGTCAAATTATATTTAGCCTAAAAGCAGTTTCAAGTCACATCCTTGCAAAACTCATATATTAAAATACGCCATTTTTTTAACAACGTTGAGTTTTATCTATTTTGCTTTCTGTTACTTCCAACAAAGTTTGGCAATTTTATACACCTAGATCGGTTGGACTGTGAAAAAAATGAGTAGATTGATTCTGACCAAAATGTCAGGTTAGATATTCAGTACTCTGAGTTTGCTTATGGCTGTCAACCGGAATTAGAGAAGACAAAAATAAATTTAAATTATATTTATAAATATCAGGCATTGATTTGAAAACTTCATTTAAAGTTCTTCTTAAATATTGTATTTCTTACTTTTCATTTCAATAAAAGTATTTACAAAAATGGTACATTTTAAATACTAAGAACTACCTATTATCTAGCTTTCATCTGCTTTCATCAGCAAGCCAATGAATTTAGTGGCCATGGCCTTTGATGTGTATAGACCTGTATTTTAAAGCTGTAGTTAAAGAAGGAGGGCAATCTCTTTAAGTCTTTCTATTTAATGGGAATGAGATAGTACACATCTTATGTGCAGTGGAGAAATCTTTTAAAATAATAATTTAAACATTTATAATTTAAACAAATTTGTAGTATAGTAAGGCTAATTGTTACATTTCAGACAAGACCTTTGACAGCACACATTGAAAATCATTGCAGTTTGTAGCTTTTTATAATGTACAAAATGTTTTAATATATTTTGTCTCATATCAGCCTCATAGCAATTCTATGTAAAAAGCAATAGAATATTGTTTAGTCACATTCTGCTGAGAAGAAAAATGTAAATGAAATTAATCAAGTCATTCAAGATCACTGCAGTCATGTCAGAGTCTGGATTAGCAGACTGTGCATCGTCTTTAAGACTCCAGACATATTCACATATCCAGGTACATTCTGCAATGCACCTGATGGTACAAACTGAGGAAATAACAAAAGCCTTTTTAGAAATAAAGAAACCTTTTGAATTGCTTATAAGGAAATCATTACAGGAATTTAATGTGAATTTCAATGACTGCTTTTTATTAAATGAGTATTTGTAAGTGCTTTATTTCTTGCATATATAATTACCAATGTAGGGAAAACATAATTTACAATATAAAAGGAGCATCTCATCTTGCCTTTACTGTCACGAAACATTTCTTAAAGTGATGCCTGTTCTGATTTTGAAGCAAGCTCTGAATTTCTGGTTTTAGATCTATGCCATGGAACTCAGAGACAGACGAAGGTCTGATTCTCCTGGTTTTAAAATCCAATTTAGGGTTGATTTAATCCACCTGATTTGGTTTAAAAACTTAGGACATAATTTTCTTTTACTTAAGGAAGTTAACAGCTGAGATGAATTGGTAGTTATTTTTTTTCCTGAAGGCTGAATGAGTAAATGTTTGGGTGTGTGTGTGTGTGTGTGTGTGTGTGTGTGTGTGTACACATATTTTTTTTTCCAAAATAATACAACTTTTTCAAAAGGTTTGCCGACTGTAAGTATTCTTGCACTATTATTAATCGATTATTTATGTCCAGTCACTGTCTGCTTTCCTCAGCAGGAGAGAAACATGACAAAAAAATGCCTCTCTGTCTTTTTCACCTTAAAAGGGGCACAAAGGGAAATGTCAAAATAAGACCATTTTTCCTCTGTCAACATTGACTAATACAGTATGAAAGCTCAAATACCAAGTCTACCTGTCTGATAAAATAGTTAGGCAGAGCCTAATTAGCTATATTTTTAAAACTCAAATGAAAGCAGCACTAAGTACAGAATGTTATTTAGTTTATGTCTATATAGAATTACCAAATTACATTTCTCTGATGACCAGTGATGATGAGCATTTTTTCATATGTTTGTTGGCCTCACGTATGTCTTCTTTTGTAAAGTGTCTGTTCATATCCTTTGCCCACTTTTGAATGGGCTTGTTAGTTTTTTTCTTGTAAATCTGTTTTAGTTCTTTGTAAATTCTGGATATCAGCCCTTTGTCAGATTTGGCGATCATTAAAAAATCTGGAGACAACAGATGCTGGAGAGGATGTGGAGAAATAGGAACACTTTTACACTGTTGGTGGGAGTGTAAATTAGTTCAACCATTGTGGAAGACAGAGTGGCGATTCCTCAAGGACCTAGAAATAGAAATTCCATTTGACCCAGCAATCCCATTACTGGGTATATATCCAAAGGATTACAAATCGTTCTACTATAAGGACACGTGCACATGAATGTTCATTGCAGCACTGTTTACAATAGCAAAGACCTGGAACCAACCCAAATGCCATCGACGATAGACTGGATAGGGAAAATGTGGCACATATACACCATGGAATATTATGCAGCCATCAAAAATGATGAGTTTGCGTCCTTTGTAGGGACATGGATGAACCTGGAAACCATCATTCTCAGCAAACTGACAGAAGAGCAGAAGATCAAACACCACATGTTCTCACTCATAGGCGGGTGTTGAACAATGAGAACACATGGACACAGGGAGGGGAGCACTACACACTGGGGTCAGTTGGGGGGAAATAGGGGAGGGACGGTGCGGGGTGGGATGCTGGGGAGAGATAGCAAGGGGAGAAATGCCAGATGTAGGTGATGGGGAGGAAGGCAGCAAATCACACTGCCACGTGTGTTCCTATGCAACAATTTTGCATGTTCTTCACATGTACCCCAAAACCTAAAATGCAATAAAATAAATAAATGGGAAAAAAAAAAGAATTACCAAATTAAAAGTAGTAGCTTCAATTGTTCATGGAAATCTACACTTTCTTCATGATACCTTCCCTCTGAGCTCAAGAAATACCTATGCATATACACACACTTACACACCACAAATATTTTAACACTCCTGGAATCCCCTCATCCCATAAAGACCTAAGTTACTTCACCTTTCTTTTCCTGGTGTCTCTTCAAGACTTTCTAACAAGGCCATAACAATCATTCCTCATTAACTTGCTTGAGTAGCTTATATTATTTTTGGTTCTTACAAAAATCTATTCAATCTGACAACTATCTTATTAATATTAAAACATATAATACTATATCTTCTATAAGGATATCCTTTAATACGTGCCTTCTCAGAGAATGTATGTATCCAATGGTGAAAATTCTTAGATATCAAGGCAATCTGATACGTGAATCATTAATACTAATGAATAGATTCTGTAAGATTGATCATTCACAGGACTATAGAGCTAAAAGGACCTTAGAAATAATTTTGTATCTCTTATTTTAATGATAAAGAAATTGAAATTACTAATATTTCGTGCATTATTTTCTTCAAATATTCATGTTATCTGCATTAGTTCATTCTCACACTGCTATGAGGAAATATCTCAAGACTGGATAATTTATAAAGAAAAGGGGATTAATTGACTCTCAGCTCCGCATGGCTGGGGAAGCCTCAGGAAATGTACAATCATAGTGGAAGGCACCTCTTCACAGGGCAGCAGGAGAGAAAATGAGTGTCAGCAGGGAAAATGCCAGACACTTATAATACCATCAGATTTCATGAGAAATCACTCACTATCATGAGAACAGTATGTGGGAAACCACCCCCATGATCCAGTTACCTCTCACTGGGTCCCTCCCACAACACACTGGGATTATGAGATTTCAATTCAAGATGGGATCTGGGTGCAGACACAGCCAAACCATATCATTATCCATCTATAAGAACTGCATAACATAGAAGAAGACCTCATCTTGATCTTTATTTGGTTACCGATCAGTTGGTCTAGTTCCTACATGTTACTCGTCTATAGGACTAATTCAAGTCCTTACATATGGCATAAAAGATGCTTCACAGATTACCTTCACATTTCTCATTACTGGGTACTAACCAGTCATGCTCTCCATCTCATCTGTCATCACTGGGTACGACCCAGACATCTTCTCTGCATCCATGAAGAACACTTCATACTCTAGGTACAGCAAACTCTTCTCTTTTTTATGGTTTTACAGAATTTGTCCCTCTATTTAAAATGCTAAATCTAGGTGTTTCCAGATTCTACCTTCTCTGTAAAACCTTTTACAGCTTTAAAAGCAGATGTATTCTTGCTATTCTGCTCCCATAAAACTTGGAAAAAAATCTCACAACATAAATCACATTGACCTGGGATAACCTGTTTGTTTGTCCCTCTCAGTTTACCATATGATTTTCAAAGTTAGGGCCATTCATGTTTATGTCCCTATTGTCTAGCATACTGCTTGGCACATAGAAAGTCTTCATTAAATGTTTTTAAGAACCAATAGACATGTGAAATCAAGAGGACAAAACATGTATTTATAATATAAATCTAAAGAGCTTTATCTACTGCATTGTGTTGACTTGATTAATCTCAAAATCCATCTTGTGGTGACTTGATGTCTTCCATATGCCAGCCATTAATGTAGGAATCCAATTCATTCTTAATTTGAGCTTCCACTTAACTCAAATGGCATGAATCCAAACCTTTATTCACTTCAATTGGAAAGTTTGGTTTGAATTAAAATGACTTTATTTATTTATTTATTCAACACACACTTCAATGCCTACCAAGCTCATTTCAGGTGGGAGCAGCTGTCTCAGTGGCAGTTTCTGTTCCAGTTTTATTTCATTGCTCCATGTAGATTCATAAGCTTTAGAGCTTATAACTACTGAATAGGCATTTCAGACAAGCCAGTTTGGCTCTTGATCATTTTTTCCATTGTTATTTTTTGCAAATTTAGTAGTCTAAGATAATAATAGTGTAAGTTAAAAACCCATTTTTTCAATGGACAACATACACTAATTATCTCAAGTTTCTTACTTGGATATTTCCTATAACTTCAGAGAAACCAATTACTACATTGTAAAGTATTAACTAAGTAGATCACATCGTTAGTTGGCATGTTATCATAAATCATAAATATTTGTTAATTTCAATTTTAATATAAAATTGCTTAATCAAATCACCTTGATGTTTCTTATAGAATTACAAGATTTTCTATTGCAGGAGGAAACCCTACTGTCCCACAACCCACCAAAAACACCATGCATTTAAAAATAAACAGATACTTGCAGATAGGATGTTTTACTTGCCAATGTGTTGTCAGAACCAAATCCAGAGAAAGTCCATATCATAACCCCTCATTTCAGAGAACAGAAAAAGTTTAAAGAAAATAGTAGAGCAGCCAGATAGAATGCATAGCATCAAGAAATTAAGTCAGTGCCAATTTTATTTTTTTAGCAGAAACAAAAATTTAAAAAAATCAGTGGACATATGGCTTGGAGACATATGGCACATCATTTTTTACTAAACCTAGAAACAAAGAAAAAGAATTGTTTCACCCTTCACCTCTCATTTTTCTCTTCTAATGTCACTGAATTATACATGGAAGTAAAAAATTTTTAAATCTTTCTAACACACATGGTGAAAATAATTTTGCATGTGAGATTTCATCAGTCTTAAACTCTATTCATTTCAAACATGGATAGTATTTTTATAATGAAGCTGGCAAATATAGGAGTAATTTGGAATTTTTCCACAGGCTGTAAACCAGGTGGTTCTCTGAGGCCTTGTTTCAAGGTCTTCTGATAAGCAAGAGAGCTCCATTTTCATAGGTGACTACTAGTTTTGTCTTCCTATTAGAAATCACCCACAAATACTATATTTTATCAAGTGTAAAGTGGCAAATTTTCCTTTCAATTAGAAATCTCAGAATATATTCAGATGTGAGGCTAAGAAAGAAAGAAATTTAATAACATTTTCATTGTAGAAACAACTATTTCCCAAAGATCCACATGAAATAAATAAGGTAAACCAACCATTCCAACTATTAAAACGGGAATTCCCACCAAAGGTAGCACTGAACCTCTTAATTATACTCTCCAAACTGTTAGGACTCTTTGTCCTACTGTATCCAGTAAGACAGCCTGATAGAGCTAATGTGAGGAAACTCACAGTGAGCATGTTGAGAGTAGCAATTTCATCAGAGTCAATTTGTTAAAGGAACAGAAACAAGGTTTTCTTTCATCATACCTCATTAAACACATTGAGTATACCCTCGCTTTTCTGTCTTTCCTCCAGCAGGATGCTTTTGTTCTATAACCTTTGTTTGTCTGTGGTTGACACGCTTAAGTAAATCAGAATTATTTATGTTTCAATTCTCTGAGAATTTACAACTTTTTTAGCTTTATTAATGATAACATTTCTGAGAGATTATTCTCTTTCTGAACTAGTAGTCACCTAGTTCTTTCACTTGGACTTGAAAGTACAAGTATAGTTTCATTCTGCAGTGAAACCATAACATTTCTGAGAGATTATTTTCTTTCTTTACACTTGGGAATGCTTATTCTCCCTCACTCTTTGTTTATTTTTTGCAATTAGCACATTTACAAATGTTATTTAATTATTTTTGTTTCAATTCTCTGAGTATTTACAATTTTTTTTAGCTCTATTAAGATTTAACCAAAAAAGTAGTATATATTTATGATGCACAAAATAATGCTTTGATATGTGTATATGTTGTGTAATGATTAAAGGTAATAACATACACATCACCTCACATATTTATCATGTTTCTGTGGAGAGAACATTTAAAATTTAATCTGTTATCAATTTTCAAATACATATTTTATTATTATTAACCAATAGTCACCATGCTCTGCAACAGGTCTCCCAAATTTATTCCTCCTATCTAACTGAAACTTTTTACCCTTTGACCATCAACTCCCTATTATCCACCTGCCAAATCCCAGGCCCTGGTATTTACCACTCTCTGCTTCTATTAATTTGACTTTTTGAGATTCTACATATAAGCAAGATCATGCAGTGTTTATCTTTCTGTACCTGGCTTATTTTAATAGTATCATGTTCTCCTCCAGGTTCATCCATGTTGTCACAAACGACAGATTTTTCTTTCTTTTAAAGGCTGAATAGTATGTCATTGGATGGATATGTAGGTGGATTGATAATCATATTTTCTTCATTTGTTCATTTGGTAATGAACACTTAGGTTGATTTTACATCTTAGCTATTATGAATAATGCTGCAATGAGCATGAGAGTATAGATATCTCATTTCTTTTATTTTTGTTTATTCTCTTTACAGACTACTTGTTTCTCTAACTATATATCAAAGCCTGTTATAGTCTTCTTTATGTCTGTAGTACTCAGAGCAGAATCCAATACATAGTAGATAATTATGAACAATACTTTTTTCAACAATTCCTCTTTGAAGCTGTATTGCATGATGGTTAACAGCAGAGCTCTGAAATCTTATTGCTTAAGTTTGAAACCTGGCAATACCATTTATTCACTGTGTTACCTTGGGCAAATTGTCATGCACCCAGGTTTCCTCATATATCAAATTAATATAATAATCACAGATTCTTCTCAGGGTTCTGGTGAGAATGAAATGAGTCAATCCACAAATACTGTCTAGCACAAAGTAAATGTTCTATAACAGAAATTACAAAGCAAAAGGAACAGCTTCTGTATGAAGCCTTGATATGTATCTTGTACTGTACTAAGCCCTATACATATATTATCTCATATATTTTCCAGAAAAGTATGATAAGCTTGATATTATAGAATTTTAATGATAAAAACATTGATGATAAGAGGACACAGAAAATAAGGGAGTAAATAATAGAATTGGGATTAGAATCCAGATGTGATTGCCAAAAAATGAAGACTTTTTTCTTTAATACACTTTTATCTATAAGTATGTGTTGGTTATTTTGCTTTAAAGTTTGTAGAGCCTTTTACAAATGTCATTTTAAATGAACTTCATAATGATGTTGGTGTAGTCATGGTATTATCATCCTTGTTCACTGATGCGAAAACAAGTTTGTCTAAGTTCAAAACTCAAATCATGTATTTCAAAGACAAGATTGTGAACCAAGTATCTCAACTGCTAATCCAGTTGTCTCTCCACCACATTAGGCAAGATGACGCCTTTATTTCTTTGTATATTATCCATGAAAACTGCTCTCGTGTTTATTTAGTGAGTGTGAGAACTATACATTTTCCTTGAGAATATGCATACATCTCACCTGAATTGTGTATTGTTGACATAAATGGCTGATTTTCTTCTCTTAGCTCACATGGAGCCAAGCTATCATGATAGTGCTTAGTTTGGCATGTTTCAGAGCTCCTTAAAGACTGCGGTTTGAGAATCAAAGAAGACCCAAAACATTGTGCAATAATGATCACCTATTTCTTTCTAACTGCATGAATTTCAGGTAATATATCCAGACCTCATTGGCCGAAGCAGTTTTTGAATGCCAACTCTATCAGTCATGCCTATGTCCTGTTTGTAGAACTATTAGATCTATTAAGGTAGATACAAAACAAGCAACATATTTTTTAAATCTATAAAGCAAAATTAAAAAAATTGTGTAGGATTACTAAAATATTTTTAGAAGCAAGAAAGAACATATTTTATATTGCTAACTGAAAATATATTTTAAGTAATAATCACGGGTCTTAGCAATAAAGTTGTTTTGAGAAATAAATTTATAATACTAAATTCATATATATTTCTTTTAACAAAAATGACTGAGAAAATGCTATTGAAGTTTTTTTGGCTTTCTGTTTTTGAGATGGAGTTTTGCACTTGTTGCCCAGGCTGAAGTTTGGTGGTGCAATCTCAGTTCACTGCAACCTCTGCCTCCCAGCTGCAAATGATTCTCCTGCCTCAGCCTCCCAAATAACTGGGATTACAGGTTTGAGCCACCGCGCCCAGTTAATTTTGTATTTTTAGTAAAACAGTGTTTCACCATGTTGGCAAGGCTGGTCTTGAACACCGGACCTCAGGTGATCTGCCAGCCTCGGATCCCAAAGTGCTGGGATTGCAGGCATGAGCCACTGCTCTTGGCACTATTCACTATTTTAACAATTTTTTCCTGCTTTTATTATCTTGACTACGAATAACCTCCAATATACATTCACTTATTCATATTTCTGTATCTTTATTTTATATGCCAACTAATTCCAAAGTCAGTTTTATTAATTGGACCAATGATTAATAGGTTGTTTGTTACCATCTTTATGTGGGATATGTGATATAAAAATTTTTGCTCAGGAAATGCAAAGATTACTATAATTTTTTCTTATTACCATTATAAGAATTGTCCATGGTGGCATAAAAAGAATAACATATATTGGAACTATATTATGAATGTTGATCCACGTGTTAATAATTGAATCTTTCACTTAGATAGCTGTTTTCTGAACTCTCTTCAGAAATATCAAATAGGGTTATAATCCCATTAGCCTTAGCTTCATATAATTCTATAATTTTTGTGAAAGATCTATATATAATTTTTCAATTTTTTTCATTTTGTACATATACCCTAGTCATAATAATATGTAATGAATGAATTCAGATAGACATTCCCAGATACAATAATAATTATTTGCGTTTATACCAAGTTATGTCCTTTTTCCAAAAATCTTCTTAGTGCAACAGTTACTGTATATTCAGCCATCTTGAATACTTTAAAAAGTCCAGTGTCTACCCAATTTTTCCTCACTCAATTAATCTTCTCATTACCCACAAAGTATAGATACTCTTGAGCTGAATAATAAAATAGATACTAAACTCTATCACACAAAATGTGTGGCATTTCAAATCAGACTAAAAATAAATTTTCTGTAATCTATACCAACAAAGTTAGCTAATTAAACACCAAATATGTATAAATCTATCATTTTGAAAATTAACCAGGATTCCAGAGCTTGTAGCTCTCCTTTTCCACAACTGGAATCGGTGGAAACACAAGACTAGCTTAGCACGGCTCTCACGCCTGATATTAATTTGAACTAAAAGCAAACGTGTTCGAGTAGCTCTAGTCCCATGTTCCCGCTAATCTGAGTAACATTAGAATTTGCTGTTGAATAAAACCAGAACGAGACAGCAGTAAAACTGTAGTAGCAAAGTGAGGAAAAACAGATTTTATTCAGGGACTATTGGCCATAGGAGAAAAGCGACCTCAGCATAGAGCTAGGCTGAATTCCAAACATAGCAAGGATAAGTGGGGATGTATAGCCAAGGAATAGGTTGAGGGTTGGGTGATTGCACAATAGAAAAATCACCACTGACAGCAAACATCTGGAGTAAGAGGAGATTCTGGATAAATTGCCGGAAAGGATTCTTGCTGAAGGCAGGCCAGGATGATTAGATACAAAGGCCAGGTATGAAAGAGGAATTTGACCAGATATTGAAGGTGGGAGATCCTTACTAAACTGACTTAGCAAGATTCTTGTTAAAACTATGTGATGCAAAGATGAACATGGAAGGCCAAAGGTCAAAGAATGTGCCTAATGTTCGATCAAGGAGAGAGCTTTTGTCAGCACTCTATTAACTTGACAGGGCCTTCAGAGGAGGAATAGGGCAACTTAGCTTTGTTATGTTTAGTTCCCCTGGAGGGAGTACTGTCCTATCATTAAAAATCAGGGATAAAGCTGCTTACTATTAGAAATTCATTTTAAATTTCTCCCTGAGAAGACTGGCTGTCCTGAGAAGTAGATCCCAAGCAAGATATATGTAAAAGTGTTTATTGAGCAGGTGATCCTGGTAAATGCCAGTAGGACAGTGGGGAGTAAAAGAAAGGAAGAAAGAGAATAAAGAGTGCTTTATCAAAGGATACCCCTGTAGATGCTGGAGCTTGGTCCTCATGTGAGCCCTTTGGAGCCTATGTAGCAAGAAAGCTACAGTGTTTACCCCACTAACTCTCATAAGTCATTGGTTGAGAGCTGTCCTGTGGAATGGTCAAGTTCTACCATGTGGGTCAGCAGAATGGGCTCCAATGGTCTTAGCAAACTCTCAAAGACCTGCTGTTGCTTGATAGGAAGCCACTGGCCAACAGAAATATAGTGGGTGCCTGGAAGATATGATGAGGCACTGACAGAGTCTGCAGTATTTTAAAACTATTGTCTTGCTTTCTTTATATATTCTGTTCTGAGATTCACCTGCTTGTAGTAGAAACTCAGTATTTTCTTTTGGGCAATTAATGGCAACTATCAGCCTAGTCTGTAGCAGCCTGTTGGGGCAGTACAATTTTTTTTAAGACAGGCTTACTGAGGTATATTTTACATACAGTAAAATCTACTTCTATTTTTATATATTCAGTGCTATAATTTTGGCAATCACATATAATCATGTAACCATGATACAATTAAGATATAGAATATTTCAATCAGCCCCAAAAATATGCTTCTTTGTAGTCAATCTCCTTCTCCCATACCCTGACCATAGAAACCGTTGATCTGATTTCTGTCTCTATAGTTTTGCCTTTTCTAGAATGTCATATAAATGGAATCACTCAACATGTAATATTTTGAATCTGGCCTCTTGCACTTAGCATAATGCTTTCCAGAGTAATTCCTGTTGTTACGTGTAACATTAGTCTGTTCTTTTTTTTTAATCACTGGAAAGTATTTAGTTATATGAATGTACTAAATTTGTTTATCCATTCAACAGTTAATAGATATTTGTGGCCATTTCCACTTTGGAAGAAGTTGCTATTGCATTTAACTGACAGAGATGAAAAGGAAAAAAAAAATAACTTTATTGTTGTCATTTCAACCAAGTGACCAAGTTTGACTTCATGAGTAATATTATGTTGATAGCATATACCCCCAATTAAATGCAATGAGAAGGACACTTCACCTCTAAGATCTTGTTCACAAAAATGCATACCCCTATCTAATCATGACAAAATATCAGACAAACTAAAACTTATGGACATTCTACAAAACATTTGACCTCAAAACTCCCAAGGCCATGAAAACAGAGTCTAATAAAGGAGTCACAGACTGAAGGAGACTAAGAAAATATAAAGACAGGCAGAACAAATCACATCCCTTCTATTGTCCAAAGGAAAGGACATATCACTCAGATCAGGCCAATTGCTCTGTTTCTTTGGGGGAAATTAAATTTAGTAAAATATGGTATAAGATCTCAGCTAAAATAATTCCAGTAACAAGGCTCCAGAAGAGACCGTTCATCAGTACTGCTAAAGACACCATGGATGCCCTGGCTCTTACCAGACTTTGATTGCTTATTTATCGCATTCTTCAATACCATAAGCCATTCTGTATGACTTTAATAAATTATCTTTTTTTGCTATAGTTACCCAGATTTATTTGTGGTTTTCATCTGAAGAACCCAGATGAATACAGAGATTTTCAGAAATCCTCCAAAATAAAACTTAAATAGAAACATATGTCACCCAGTGTCAGCTGGGGTCTTGTCACTCCTTGAGCGCTGCCTTATTGTTCCCAGGCCCATTATCTGCCACGTAGAATAAAAAACTGGTGTCAAGATTTCCCTAAGTTCACAGCAAGCCAGAATTTTCATTACCTTTGGTTATGACCTCTGATTTACCTTTGTAATGTCTTTTCATTCATTCAGATACGAAACTCATTCAATTTATTTTTTAAATTTATATTAGACAAGTCTGTTATATAAAGCATGTGTACATATGAAAGACATTATTATTCAAAGTGATGAAAAATTATAGGGTTTACAGTATAGCAACTCCACTTAAAACCTTGTCACAATAATTTTTATTACTAAAGGGCCCTAAGGTAGTTCTCCATTTTATTTCCTGCTTTCAGTCTTGTCTGGCAATAGGACGTCCTATTTCCTTTCTGCCCTCTTCTCTTCTCTCTTCTTTCACCCCTACTGACACCTGCCGATTTTCCTCAAATTCTCATTCATTTCTGAAAGAAGAGTTTGGCAACTCCTCTCAATGTCTTGGTCCCTAATGCTCCAGTGATTTTCATGATCTCATCTGTCCACAGAGATTCCCTACTCGTTAGTAGTTTATCAAAACCAGGTATCTTCTTAAGAGGAATGATTTTTGTTGAATTACTCTTATCAATAGATGTCAATAAATACCTTTTTCTCCACTGAGTCCACAAGCCAAGTATCAATTAATTTAAAAAAAAATGAAAACCATTTTGAAGCCATAAAAACATCAGATACAGAAGAAGTGGGTTAGGCATAGAAGCTAAATGAATTTAAAGAAATAAAAGTAGGAAAGAACTGGTTGAGGAGATCTGTAACCCAAACCTTCACATGACACAATATACCTATGTAACAAACTTTCATATGTACCCCCTGTATCTAAAATAAAAGTTGAAAATAAAGAAACAAGTCAGGTATATATTGACTTGTTACTAAATACTAGAGGAATGCACTTAGACAATAGCCTATGAAATAATGCAGATTACATTTTTCTCAAAAAAGTAGGAAAGATGCAATGTCAAAGTGTCAATTTGTTGTTTAGTGTTTTTTTTTTTTCATATAAGTATAGGAGAACTGAATAAGCCTTAACAAAAAGAGAGAGAATGCAAAGCAAAAGATAATTGTGAGATAATTGTGAAGATAGTTATAGGAAATAGGGTACATAATGTATATATCCACATAGAAACCTGAGACCTTGAGAATTATCATGTTTCTGTTCGTTCTAGAGCGTAATGTGCCTTATTTTTCTCTCAGATCAATCCAACTTCTGGACAGTCGTATAGCTAGAAACATCCTATGTTTCTGAGGCTGAGCTAAACCTATTATGGTGATTGATGCCTTCTACACTTGTAACTTACCCTGCATGTTATCAAGGCTACTCCAGTTACTTAGAATAGAGCTTTAACTGAGAATAATTACATTTGATATTATTGTGATGTGTAACCTTTCATCAACAAGATAAAATTTTTATAGTAGATCCACTATTTTAATGAAGTAACAGGAACTGTAACTCCTGATTTCAATTTATTTGAATTAATTTGGGTTTTTTTATTAACTAATATTGAAAGTAACCTTTTAGTTTATATTTCTCTTTGAGAATACTTTTCAAAAATAACAGAAAATTAAATATTTTGAAAAAGCATTTTCTACCTCCAAATAAGTTAAAACACACTGTTAACCTACAGTGTCTGTCTCATCTTAAGTTCTATGTCTGCAGCATACACAAGTCTGTCTCATGAAATAGAATGTTAAACATTTATTAGATTTTTCCTTGAAGCATGAAATTTACGTTTATCTCCAAGATTTTTTTTTAAACTGCTAGGCTTGTTTTGATGAAAAAAGTTTTCTCCTGTTTTCCTCGTTTTTGCAATACATCATACACTTGAATTTTCAGTGCAGGCATTTTTGAAAAAGCCTATTTATTTCATCTCAGTCAATGGGACACAATGCATCATCAGTTCTCCTAGAGCAGGAATTTTTTTTTTTTTTATCACTGAGTTAATCCTTGGAGAACTGAAGTGCCAACCTAAACTTGAGGCTTTCATCTCAACCATATATTCAACCAAAACAGTAGTTGCAAGAGGTTTCAATACAGAAATATTGAACTTCACTGCATTCATAAATGTCTATCTAAAATATAATTTATTGCTGAATACCTAGTCTCTCGCCCATTACTGCCTTTTCAACATACACTCATTCATGTGTGATCTCTGAAGTAATAAGTCTTAAGTAGATGAAGAAATGTACTTTCCCTCACCTTCTTACTTGTAAACTTATAGATGTATGCTTATGCTATCAAGTCATTTGAATGGAATTATAATATCTTCAGAAAGCATTCATTGTGAATTTAAATGTCACTCATATGTTAAAATAAATATTGTTTAACACTTTCTGAACATATGAAACATGCTTTCAGTGTAACTCTGCTCAGCTTTTGACCAAACTAAATAACTTGAGATTTGATTCAGATTCCTTATTTAACATTCAATGCTTTCTACAGTCTGGTGCTAACATAACTTTTCAGGATTATTTCCTATAATTCTCATGAATTGAAAATTAGTTCTATTTAAACTGGTCTGTTTGTGATCCTCTAAACACCTTGAAGTTTCTCACCGCCTGCCTTTATCCTTACATTTCTTCTATCTGAATAGTCCACTTTCCTCTCTTTACCTTAATTAAATTTTATACATACTCCAAGACCTAAGCCTATTTCCACTTCTTTGGACTGCCTTTTATTTTATCATCTAAGGTGAAGCAATCTCAACTTTTCCCAAAATTATGTAAGTATTATATCCATTTAAATAAACATTGTTTATGTCTGTTGCTATATCACTTTGAATAACTTGGGAATATTTTCACCAAATTCTGTGATACTATAAGCTAGATGCCCTATAGAAGCTCAGGACTTTATGAAAACCTTTCCTAAAGGCTAGGCTGTCATCCTCTAGAGAACCAGAAACTGAAGCATTGATTTGCACTCATTCTGGAGGGTATGTAAAATTTGATTTAACTTCTAGGCTGTGTGGCATAAGGCAATTAACTATGGATGGAAGAAGAACTTGGGAGTACCTTACAAAGAGAGGCGGCCATTCCTCTGGACATCTGTAATGGAAGTAAAACAAAATTCTTGTTATAGGCTGTCATTGGTGTTAAGGTATCATGGAGAAAGAAAACATATCAAGGTTTCAAATATGGTTTTAGATTTTCAAATCTAAACTGAGAATATATATGTTCTGAATTGCATACAGAAGTGGATAATTGAGCTCTTTCTCACATAGACAACTCTGTACAGCATGTTTCAGAATGAGGGAAATTGTTTATTTGTCCTTAGTTGATATTGAGAAGGTCAAAAGTGATTTATATATTTTCTAATTACACAGATACTATATTAAAATATTGCTTCTATTTTTGTCTTGAATAATTAATGTATACTCTTATTCAACTTCTGATGGTCCCCCATTTTGCTCTTTAAATACATCGTACATTTTTGAGGGGTCATCTCTTCTGTACTCTCAGAGAGCAGTGATCTGAACTTCATAGGTCTGTAGTTTCATTGACTGGTAAAGTATTTTCATTAGGAAAATATCTAGTTCAGGAAAGAATTAAACATATATTGGTTTGGGAAAGCATAAGAAAAAAATCTATCCATTCATTCATTCATTCATTCATTCTACAAACACTATTAACTGCTTGTTATATGCCAGGAACTCTACTAAGAACTGAAATAATTTTTATAAAATGTGTTGTTCTACCTCAATTTCCTCATGTGTTAAATGAAGATATTACTCGTGATTACTATTCTATGTGTTTTCCATTGTGGTTGTAAAATTTCCACAAATGTGTTATCTTACAAGCTCTATAAGTCAGAAATCCAAAGTGGGTCTCAAGGGGCTAAAATCAAATCAAGGTGTCAGCAGGGCTACATTATTTCTGGAGGCTCTGGAGGGATCTATTTCCTTCTCTTTCAAGTTATTGGCAGAATTCAGTTCCTTGCAATATAGAATTGAAGCTTTCATTTCCGACTTGGCTTCTAGCTGTGGGTTATTCCCAGCTTCTAGAAGCAAGTGAATTCCTTGACTCATGGACCACTTCCTCCATCTTCAATGTTGGTAATTTGAGTTGAGTCCCTACTGCCTGTTCTGTAGTTGCATCTCTTTGACCCACTCTTCTGCTTTTCTCTTCCACTTTTAAAGACCCACCAAAATAATCCAATATAATCTGTCTTTTTAAGGTCTTTAACCTTGACTTCAACTGCAAAATCCCTTCTGCCATGCAAGGTAACATAGTCACCAGTTACAGGAATTATGGGATGTGGGTCTCTTTGTTGACCATTATTTAGCCTTCTACAACCTCCTATGTTTATTGTGAATATGAGGTGTAATTTATTCCTATGAGGTACTCATAACACTGCATGGCAGACATAAATTGTTCAGCAACCATCAATTATCTACCGCAGTGGTTGCTGATGTTACCGTTACTATGATATACATTCAAACAGGTCATATATTGGCAAGAAATAAATAAATAAGTGTAATTAAATAACAAAATAATTGAAATCTATAAAAAATATCTAACTGCATATTTCATGGCTAGATGAACTTTAATCTATTTTGCAATAACCCATGAAAGCAGACTTAACCGAAATATTTTAACAGTGTTTAAGCATAATACATGAACTGCTTTTCTCTCTATTTTTCCTTCAGTCTGAAAGAGGAAACAATGCCATTGGAAGTGATTAAAAATGAACATTTCTCAATAAGAATTCATAGCTATTATTATTATTAAAGTGGAAAGGAAATATAATAGGCCAACAAGCATCATAAAATTAGCCATATGCTCCTTGGGTATGTTGCAACTATCAGACTCTATATAAAGACAGGGAACAGAAATCTAGCCTAAGGCGCAAGAATCTTAGTAATTACTATTAGTATAAAGATGAGATGGTTTTTCCAAAAACCAAATCTATTCATAGAAACACAGTAAATAAAAACATTTTATTCTTGGTTTTGTGAAAAACATAGGGTCACCCTCACAAAGCCATAACAAAAAACTTTAATACATAAATTTAGTTTTTGTGGAAACTAGAATATGGTTATGGCAACTTTTGGCCTTGTTTTACAGAAAAAAATAAAGGACTAAAAAGGTTTAGTGAAGTTTCTGAGCTTAACACCAAGTCAATGCTACCACAAGATGGGTGAAACAATGTTACCTCTTATCTGTTGTGTAACTTGGACAATCTCATCCCTTTAGCAAGAAGGCCATTAGCCTCTGCCCAAACTTGCCCATATTTATAGATTGACTGAAAAGATGAGGTGGCAATTCAGTCAATAACATTTGACACAAATTTAGACAAATCTTGTGCTCCTCACAATGACAAATTACTCTAGAAAATTAACTGTCGAAAGTGCAGCAATATGATGAAGATTGATTATTTTACTCTTGCAAGTCTGCTTTGAGTTAGAGTAACAGCCTCATTTAAACACAGATGGCACTTATAGGAAAGCACAGATCAAGTCCTCACCTCAGCTGAAAAGGAGAAGATGAATTTTCATGGGATAACAAGGGTGATGATTCTTTTTCCCAGAGAAGGAGCTTGTGTTTCGTGAGTGCCTCTTTAAGATTATCTTTCACACTCTCTGCAAATAGGAAGATCATATTTTTAGAACATTTTGCCACCACTTCTGAATAAGCCACAAAAGGGCAATTTTAATCCCAGGCTTCAACTTTTGTAAAAAGTAGAGTTTGAGAAAATTCCCTTAACTTTATATGTGTTACTGATACAATGAAACTAATTTAAATATTTTAAATTGCATATAGTATTTTCATAAAAGACATAGAAAGCTATATATTAGCATTAAACATTTTCTTCAAATGTTATATATAATAGTGTATAAGCTAACATCTATGAGAAACTTACATCTTTCTTTGAAATTCAGGTGAGTATATGGAAAGGGATATTAATCATATCAAGCAAAAGATCAGTAAAACTGTCATTTCAAAAATTTTCACAATCTATTATTTATTTTATTTCACATTAATACTTCCCACTACCAACAGCCTTATAAGACATTATTTTATAAAGGAAATATTTGAGAATTTTACAACATCCCCTAAAAAGTAACTTCAGTCTCAGGTAAGTATCACAAAAGCAGATCTGAAGTTACTTCTCTAAGGGAGAAGTAACTTTGTAAGCAAACATTGTGTGTTTTCCCCATTACAGGCTGGCAAACAAACAGAAAGAACAGGAAAAGGAGCAAATGGAACCATGTTACTGCAGAGGCAAAAAGTCGAAAAACCTGGTATCATAGAGGGTTGCTTGGAAGAGGATCTTGAGCTGGGAGAAAAGCAGCAGGTGATGAACTACAAGTGACAAATGACAGCTCCAGAAGACATTGGAAGGATACTGCAGAACTGGATGTGGTGGAGAAGAGCTTCTAAGAAAAAGAAGCAATTCATAAGCAGCAAACTCTTATAATAAGCAAACAGGGCATTATTGCTGCCCTGTGCAGGCTAACTACTAAGCAAAGTAATCAGATGCTATCAATTGCAGTCTTCCAACAAGAGGAGAAAATGCAGCAGCAATCATCAGAATGCATGGGTTTAGGTAGTTAAAATACCTGGACACAAAAATCTTCCTCTGGGAAATTTCTAACTGGGTTGTTTTGGCAGATGTGGTATTAGCAGATACTACGGATAATACAGTGTACAGCTATTAAACAACGAATATACTCTGAAGATTACTAACCATACTAGAAGAAATTATCAAAAATCTAGCAATTTTTTCACGTTTTTATTTGATTGTACATTATCAAATCAAATGTGATGATAGCGTAGTACAGTGTGGTAAAAAAAGGAGGAAGGAAGGAAGGAAGAAGGGAGGGAGGGAGGGAGAAAGAAAGAAAAGAAAGCAAGCAAGCAAGAAAGAAAGGAGGGAGGGAAGGAGAGAAGGAATGAGAGAAATAAGGAAGGGAGGGAATGAAGATCACCTGGTCAGTTTTACAAACCAGAGAATCTCAGGCTTATTGCCTGGAGATTCTGATTCAGTAAGTCCGAATCATGGTTCCAGTATTATCTACAGAGGCTGTGGGTGACCCTTACCATTTGGCATGTCTGCTAAACACTGGGGTAGCTCTGGCTGAGAGTCAGACAGACGCAGCTCTTTTAAATACCAGCTTCATTATCTGATAATAATAATAATAATAATAATAATGCCTTTGGTTTGTTCCTCAAATCTCTGATTTGAAGAATGGAACTAAACATAGTACTTGTCTTAAATTAGGTAATTTATACAGAGTATTTAGGCTATTACTGGAACAAACATAATACAATACTAAGAATGTTATCATTCTCAATTCTGTTGTCGTGCTCATCATGTTATTAATGATAGAGCATTACCCCTCTGAGCTTCTCTATAGAAACATCCTATTCACGGCTTCCAAGACCCAATGGAGAATCAAGTTTCAGTTAAGCCACCTTAGCAGATACTGCCCCAAACATCTGCTCCCTGAAGGCATGTGATCTCTGTTACAGAGTTACAGTTGCAGCCAAAAGTAAAATGGGCCTCTGGGCCTGAGAACAACCACATACCGGAAGCTGCACTGATAGATGTTAGAAGAAGGAGAGCACATGGATATTCACATTAAGAGACTTATACAAGAAGGACTCATTATTATGTTAGGGCTCCGGCCTAAAATCAGACTCTTACCTATTGCACCTTCTTCTGCCTTTCACCACTGACTCACTTTTGTCTGTTAAAATCCCATTTTATTGAGGGATTGTAATGCTGTTCTTTCTTCATTGTAATTTATTATCCCATGGTGAATCTTTTTAGATGGCATTTAGTTATATAACACATAGATACCAATAAGTTCAATACAAGGACCAAAAATCCCAACATTTACAACTGGCAAATTGAGATGTCATTGGAAGTATGGCAAATAATTATTTGCTTTACAAAATAGTTAATCAAAAGAGCCCTTTGAATAACAAGTGCCACATGGCTTTTAAAAAATATTTTGCTTTACAAAAAAATTACACTTACATAGATTTTTTTCTGGAATAATTACCGTATAAATGAAAACCAGGAAAGTTGTCAAGGCCCGGACCTCATCATGACCAGCTTAGCTGATGGTGCATAGTATTTTTTAAAATAAGATTCCTGTTACCATTGTTAATTGCAAGTTAAGCCAAGTTTGTACTACAAGTCATCTGGAGAAAAATGTAGGCAATGATGAAATCTGTCAACATTACAACACACTTACTTTGAAGATCTTAATTGGCTTTTATTTGTGATTTTAGATTCAGATTACACCTTGTTCTTTAAAGTAGAATGAGTGTTCTGATATGCTGAGAAGTTGGCTTTACAAAAAGTACTTAAACACAAGAAACAAGAAGCAGATTGGTTATTCCCAAGTTACTTTTCTGTAAAGGCTAAAGCAGAGGAAACTTTCCTATCATGACAACTTCAAATTGGCATGTTATCTCTTTCTCCTGACTTCTTGGAAAGTCAGATAAACAATTTAGTTTCAGCTTGGTGGCATGGAACTTTAATATGAGATCCTACATTTTGGTTTGGTCTGTTGGTCATGGGGCAGCTCATTCCAAACCAATGGTCTTCTACAAATTGTATTTCACAAATCGAAAGATTATAAATTGTAAACAAGATATGGAAATTAAATGAGCATATTAAAAAAGATAATGTATATAAAACAGATGTTCACAGACCTTGACACACAGTGAAAAATAAATGTTTGTTAGGCAAACATTAGATAAAAAAGTTAGGCAAACATTAGGAATTTTGTAAAAGACAGAATGAAAATGTTCAATTAAAGTGGCAGATTGAAAATATATATTTAGTTGTACTTTCTTCCAAAACATCACTTAAATAAAAATAAACAGAAGATGACTTTTAAAAAGGGGGCACAAAATCCTCAAAGCAATGAGAATGGGATAAAGGTCACCCTGATATTTTAGATGGAAAACAAGTCACTGTTTGAGAACTGATTTAACAGATCAAAGAAGGCCAAATCCTTAGCTGGCAGGGGTAAATCCAAGGAACACTCAGATTTGATCACAAAACCACAAAAGACATTTATACATCTGAATAAGGAAGTGAAGTCTGGGCTGAAAACAGAAGGATCAGTTAAAAAAAAAAGTTAAAGGTAGTATTAGATCTTACCGTGTTTTTATAATATGGTGGCAAATTTTTGTGAGTCCTACTGAGGGACTGTGTTGAGGAAACTTCTCTTCCCGGACCTTTAGGGGAGGGGTTTCAAATGCAGGAACTTCCCGGCTCAGAGGAGTTTCAAATGTAAAGTTCTTTGTCTGGTTTTCTAGCCTGCAGGCCAGGTAGGGAAAGTCAGGTAGGGCTCTTTTGCCGCAAATTCGAGCGGAAAGCTCTGGGAAGAGGGGGCTCTGTAACTCAGGAAGTTTGAAAGAACTCCTTAAACTGGACGAGAATATCTAGAATATTAATGGGGAGGGATAACTCAAGGGTTTTAAAACTTCAGCTGTTCCTATCTACACGGATTTCCCTCTCTGGGGTCCCCTCCCACAATAGCATGGGAGCTGTTCTCGCTCTCTCTCTCTCTCTCTCTGTCTGTCTAATAAATCGTTCTTCTGCAAAGCTCTTTGGGCCCACGGTATTTATTCGAATGGTAAGCTCGATGCGCCTCTGGGGCCCCTTTCCCCATTCTTAGGGGTCACAGGCGCCAAGAACCTACCGGCTCTGGGAGCTGGGTACCCCTCACTTCTGGTTATACTCCCATCAAGAAATGAGTATATAATTCTGTGGGCCCTCTACTTGAATTTGAGCAGGTCTGTGACTGCTTCCACCAAGAAATTTTAGCAGGAGTGATGCTATATGACTTCTGATGCTGGATTATGATTGGCCACACAGCTGTTGCCTTACATATCAGAACACTTACTTTTGGAACTATGTAAGGTGTTCAACAACCCTGATACCACCATGATGGAGAGACCACAGGTAGGCATCCTCACTGACAGTTTCAGCTGAGTCATTCTTCAGAGATCCCAATCAGAGCCATAATTGAAAACAGCATCTTGGAATTGGATTGTCCAGGTGTTCTGTCCCCTTGTCATTCAAGTCACCTCTGGTCATTATGGCACCCTTCACTGAAGCCACAAGCATTATAGTAAGAAGAAAGCCTTTCATGTTTCACCCACTCTTGATTCTTCACCCACAAAATCTGTGAGCATAATAAAGTAGTTTTTGCTTTTTATTGCCAAATTTGGGGGAAAGAATAGAGTTGTTATGCAGCAATATGTAACTAAAATGAAGGTCTAAATTAAGCAAAGAACTTCACAGAACTCTTCTCTATGCTGGGAGCTGCCCTTTTCCAGACCCCAGCAGTTTACTGAAGGGTAAAACAGGGTCTGGATATCAGAGGAGGATGTCAGGCATATCTGAGAGCAGAAGTATAGCATTAAAAACCAGGTGTGCATGAAAATATATCTACTAAATCTTAATACTGCCAGTGTTCTTACCTCACTGGGCATACACAAAGCTGGCAGCTAATGTGCAGTTTACAGGCTTTGTCTTAGAAGAGCAAAGCAAAGAAAACAACAGGGAAAAAAAAATTATCAAAACATAAATACCTACGGAAATAAACACTTGGAAAACAAATGAAACCCTCATTATCATATCCAGAGAGAAAAGATGACATATTCACAGAAAAGGAGAGATGCTAAAAAATAGCATTATGAAAACTTTAACTCTTAGTAATAACACAGCAGAAATAAAAATATTAACAGAAGGGCTAGAAAATAAAGTATAAAAATCTCTCAGAAGAAAAGGATATAAGTGGAAAGTTAGATTAAGACCATTTAAAATGTTCTTAGTGGTCCAAAATATTAAAATTATAAATTTCGAGAGAAATGAGAAAATTAAAACAGAATCAATCCAAGAAACTACTCAAACTGAGTACATGTTATGAAAGATCCCAAAGCATGTTCAACCCAATAGATACAGATAGAACCATCAATAAAGTCTATCATTGTGAAAATTAAGAGCACCAGAAACAAACAAACAAACAAAAATCTTAAGAAAGTTCAGAGACAGAGAGATAGGGAGAGTTTGTGTGTATGTATAAGATAAAGTGAAAACTGGTCTATATTAGAGATTCATAGTTCAAAATAACAGTTAACTTCTCAGTGGGAAATATTGTATATGCTGTACAACAAATTATACCCAAAGTTAGCAGCTTACGAAAAAACCCCACGTTTATCATTTCACAATTTCTATGAGTCAGGAAGTGGGAGTGACTTGGCTGGATGCTTCTGACTCATGATGATTGGGGCTGTAGTCATCTCAAGGGTCAAAGGGAGGAAGGTGTGCTCCCAAGCACATCCACGTGGTTGTTTTCTCGCCTCAACTCCTGGCTGGTTAATGACTGGAGACATCAGTTCCTTGCCAAATTTGCCTCCCAATAGAGCAGCTCAAAACATGGCAGCTGGCTTCTCTCTGAAAAAGACATAGAAAATGAGTGCCCCAAACGGAAGCCACAGAGTTTCAGTCTAGTGTCTGAGGTGGCATCCCACCACTTTTGCTATGTTCTATTAATTAGAAGTGAATAACTACATTGAGGTCACACTCAAGAGGAGAGGATTACAAAGGGGAATACCAGGAGGTGAAGATCACTTGGGACCATTTTAGAGGCTGCCTGAGAATACAGTTGAGCAATGCTTTAGAATTCAGAAGGAATAAATTTGTCAGAGCGAGCGTTCTGTACCCAGAGTAATTGCTATAAAATGACTGGATTTTCTATTTGCAAGGTCTCAAACTATCTTGTCCACACTTTTTCTGTGTCGTAGATGCTGCGTGCACCACCCATATCCTACACATGAACTGAGCTTCTCATTCCCCAGTTTCTGGAAATATTGTTTGCTGACTGCATATAGTCTTTGGGATTACTCTTGACTGAAGGAGGCATGTCCCCACCCCCAGGACAGCCTACATCCAGTGACTGATCAAGGAGAAAGTGTATAAATACTAAGCCATCCATCTTCAATGTACAATAAGTCCGAAGGACCATTCCAGTAGTAGAGCTTCCTTTTGGTTCAGAAGCTGAAACCTATGTTCTGTGCTGTACTTCAATTTCTCATTCTATCCATCATGTCCATGTCTTCACAAGTGTTCCCGAGAGCATTCCTGAATAATCTTTCTGCATACAAATGTTCTTCTTGAGACAGTTTCTGAGGACTGCAACTAAAAACAACTGTTACCAGAAGTGATTGAAGAAGCAGAGTCTAAAAATGAGAGTTTAGAGCTAGATCATCACCAGCTGGCTGGCAACAAGAGCTCTATCATGAACATGGATGGTAATTGGACTGATGAGAGCAACTGGCATATTTTAGCAGTGAAATTTTTAAAGCATTCATTGATTGTAAAGTGAGATGGGAAATCAATGAAAGAAAATGTACCAGCAAGTGCACTATCTCAGGCATTTGATAAATTCTGGAGGAATAGTTATTATAAAGAAAATGCAATAGGATGGAATTTGCTTATGCTATTGATGCATTGAAGAAAGGCAATGAGGTTCTCATCTACTGATATCAGAGGGAAAATATTGTCAAAATCAGATTTAAAACTTATTTATTAGCAAAGCAGAGGTCCAAAGACAGTTATCACATCAATTTTGACAATTGAGCTATGTAAAAATTAGGGCCCAAGTTGAGAAAGAGTTAAATCTTTAAACTTCGGCTAAAGTTACCTTGCATGAAGCAGTCAAGAATCTTGAGAAATCACATTCCCCTGAAACTTCTAGGCTTTCAAAAGTGACTCACTCCTCCCCATTTGTGGTCATCACTCTCTCATTACTTTTTAAGATGATGCGGAGGCCCCTGCCATGTAAAAACACATGTATCTCTTTCAAAACATACCTCTACTTCTCCTAA
This sequence comes from Sapajus apella, assembly GCF_009761245.1. Taxonomy (NCBI): domain Eukaryota; kingdom Metazoa; phylum Chordata; class Mammalia; order Primates; family Cebidae; genus Sapajus; species Sapajus apella. The sequence continues at coordinate 32,785,251 of NW_022436945.1, forward strand.
TTACCAGAAAAAAATGTAGGGCCAATTCACAGTGCAATCCACACATAACATAATCCAGAGAAATGCTATCCCATTTCAAAAAAAAAAAGTACTAGACCAAAGGACTTCTATAATATAACAAACACGTGTCAACAAAACCCATGATAATATGTCTGATTATACAATCCAAGAGGGCTGAATCAAGGTGGATTAGGTATAAAGATGAATATAAAGAACTGTTGACATAGGGACACTCTTGCCCCTTATGAAAAGTTGATACAAGTGGAGGAAGACCAAGCTCAGTTTATAAATGGATCTATTTAGTATATGGGTATAATAAGTAATCTTAATTTAATCTAAAAACTAATATACTGCAGAAATAGGAGAGTGCCACTCAGAATGGCCCTGAAAACTATAATGTTGGAAATCATTCAGCAAAAAAGCTTTTGGCACTACACCTGTAATTCTACATTGTTTGGAAAAAGAAATTGGCCAAGGCAAAAACATAAATACATTCATAGTACGGAATGACTTGATTTCTCGGTCAGAGTTTGGAAGAGAAAAATTAGCAAATAACAAACAAAAGTTCTAGAAGAGGCATGTGAATGGCCCTGTCTGAGTCGCCATGAAGAGCAAAAATCTTTGTATCACTTGTCAACATTTACCGTGGAAGAGGCACTAAGCAGCCAAGTAGACACACTAGTTTAGCTAATTGGCTAAATGATTCAGGTAGTCTCTGTCATTGAACATCCCCATCTTGTGACAATAGTGGCAAAGACAGGGTCTCTTCATGGGTCCAATAACATGAGGTTCCACCCACCAAGGCTAATTTAGTTACTGCCTAAACAAAGACCAATCTGAGTACCCATACAGCAATGTCTCTTCAACCAATTGGTTGGCAAGTTTATTTCACAAGACTCTTTACTCTAAAAGGACAGCTATTCATCTTGACTGGAATAAACACATACTCTAGGTATGCATTTCTTTTCTGTCTTTTGTTTTTTTTTGTTGTTTTCTTTTCTTTCTTATAGAGTATCAGCCATTCCCTCAGGGATGATGAACTAGGACACTCACGATGTGACTGATGCATGTGTGCTACAAAATGAAAAATTAAATCAAGAAACAGGAGCTTATAGGATTCCGTGATCACAGCTCCCAACAAAAGAGAAAATAGAGAAAATCCCCAGGTCATTTTTGATTAAGAAAAATAAAAAAATGACCATCGTGCAGTCATCCTAAAGAGTTATAAGTCCAGAATGAAGTAAAACTCAAGCCTCAGATGAGAAGTGTGCTTCAGGAAGTTTAAAATGACATAAAGACTGTGTTTGACATGTTTGACATGTTTTTGATAAAATGTTATGAAAAAAACAGGCTGCAAAGTAATGTGCACGTGAGTGTGCATGTATGCATGTATTACTCTACGTGCTACAAAGTAATGTGCGTGCGTATGTGTACATGTGTGCATGTATTATTGTAAGCTACAAAAATCTATGGAACTATATTTATTAGAAAAATATTGGCAAGAAATATATTAAAACAAAGAATTCTCCACATAAATTTTTCTAATGATTTTGTAAATTTATGCCTTACCTTATTCTTAAGTAGATTTGGTGAGTTCAGAGCACTAAAACATTTTTATATATTATATCTAATTTTTATTCTAATTCAGCCATATGAAAATTAATTTTATTCTTGCCTGTTTTCAAGTATAATCAATGTCTCTGAGGGATTAAATAACTTGTTCAAATTCACCCAAGGGGCTAAGTCATACTCAAAACCAGAAATGTAGTGATGTACAGTGATTAGCAGTGATTTCTTTTTTACTTGTATTTTTCAAACTTTCAAAAATATGGTCATGTTGATTTTATAGTGAAAATAAGTTTGTAAAATAAGGAAAAACAGACTCATGGGATGTTCAGTACATATTCGTGAATTTTCAAGTGAATAAAAACACAGAACAATTGTCATTCAGGGTCCCCTGGTTCTATTCTTAAAATACATGGTTAAACTTCACGCTAGGAAATTGTGTTCTTATCCTGAATCATCCATACAATTTCAAGCAAATATCTCATTATCACTCCTTAACTATGAATTGTTGAACTTAACAACTATCTATATTTTAGAGCTGTCTGAAAAAAATTCTTTCTTAAGTAGTATAGTTTTTAAGTAATAGAGTTTACTGTAATAGTAGAACAAAAAGTTTTTCAAGTAAAAGAGGAAAATATTGTCATAATAAAGAATGTCACAGCTGTCAATTTCATTGGTAACTTTTGCATCTTCACTTCTTACTTTTAATAATGTGTTCTATGGATACTTTAGGTATACCTAAGAAACTAAAATGGCTTTATAGACTCTGTATAAGTAGCTTCATTCTTAAAAAAAAAAAATGAACATATTCATTGAGGAGATGAAACAATGCAAGAGCTTGGATGAACTAGAGAACATCCTGTGATAGGAGCCAGTGCCATAGCCCTGTCATTCCCTCCCCTTCAAAACCAGAAATTCATCTTATGAAGAAAAAAAGGTAAAAATTTTTAAAGACTATGCATCATAGTTGGGTTTACTTACTACATTAAGGCTTTACAATGTTCTTATAGCCAGGTACTTGAATCTTAATAAAGTAACTTTTTTTCATTTTAGCCACTCAAGATAAGGAAAGACAAGTACTCAGCAGTCTAAATCAGACTCGTTCCTGTTATTTAAGTTACTGGAAATTATTAATTAAGTGGATCAAATATCTCTTGCATAATGCCATGTACAAAAACATGTGTTGGGGTTTGAGTGGTCCTCATAACTATTATTCTTCCCCCTAAATAAAGGTCAGAACTAAAAGAGAGCTAAATATAAGAGTTAAGCATATGGAGATCAAGATATCACATTCATTACCAATGAAGCCAATGCTGAAAAATATGAGTTAGAATGAGTCCTATGGAGCTAGCTAGTGTTTTACCCCATAATTAGAGGAGCAAGTAAGGGGACAATGAGAAACCAAATGTGCTACTCAAATGGAAGATTTATTAGTCACATGGAAACATAAGAAAAGCAAGATGGTCCCTTCCAAACACTTTGCCCTGAGCACTTACACATGATTAAAAACCTACAAGACATAACCACCTCATGAGACATAGTTAGTGATACAAGTGAGGGAAATTATAGCTCATTAGTTGACTAATATCTTTGTTTCCTACCTACGCTGAAAAGTTTTGGTGGCAAAAATCTTCAAATTTTAAGCATATTTTAGGAATAATGAGAAAAATCAAATGAAAAGGTAAGGATAATTGGATGACTAATGTTTCGAAGGAATGAGAGGTCACTGCTTGGTGGATGCTTGGGGCCAGTGTTCTCAAGGAAGGAGGACTTCGATTTTGAAAAATCAGTGGAATGCAAAGAGTGAGCAAACAAGTGAAGAAGGTTTTTCAGGCAGAAAAAATAGGTGAGAGTAAAACCACAAGGGTATATTAATAAAAATTACATTTTGAGAAAGTGAGTAGACCTTCTAAGCCAGAGGAAAGGGGTCACATTGTGATGAAAATGAAACATGGCAGAATAAAAGTCTAGAAGGGGACCATTGAAGAACTTAATGGTTTTAAGAGGTTTGCTTTGTATATACAGAAGAAAGCTAGAGACGGTTTTTGGGCAAAGCTATAACGAAAATAATATTTTAGGGTATAAAATAAGCTAGGAACAAATGACCAAATGAATCAGAAGAAAATCAAGTTTGGAGAAGAGAGAAAGAAAAGAACAAATGTTTATTTTAGCTCTATTCACTCTTGTTATTTATAGTCTTAGACATCTAAACCTTCCGTAATAGAGTAAAGGCATGTGTATGTATTTTGCAGTTAATTATGAAAATAATTTAAAAATTTACATCAGAAGCTGTTTTTCTTTCATCATTTAAGCTTGCTCTAGTTGGTACATTTATTTTCAACATTTTAAAATTAAATTCTGAAAATAGTAGGGAAAGGCCAAAAAGATTCCTATACAAAAGGATCTTTTTAAATTTTCCCCTTTCCTTTTTTTGTCTTATTTTACTCTACTTAAGAAAATAGTCTCTTGAAAGGCATTTATTGGAAAGTATCTGGCTGTACATGTATGCATTGGCCTTGTTCTCTGTCATGATGAGATAATGCTGTGAGGAAGTGGATGGTGGATGGTGCCGAATTGAAGATAAAAAGAGGCAGGCATTTCCCCAGGACAGTACAGGTAAAAAAAATGGAAGGAGTGGCAGGCAGAGCTGGACTCTCATCCCCATAAATAGAACAAGAAATGAAGAAGTGAAAACACAGGTAACGCACAGCATGAGAAGATGCACCTCAAACAGAATTGTCCTGAGGAAAGTGTTTTGCAGAGACAAGAAGGCAAGAGGGAAGGAAACGGGATTGCTCAGGACCACCTAAGCGATAATATCAGGAAGTGACATTATTATCATAAATAGCAATAACAATCTACTGAGAAATAACTACATTTAAGACCCTGAGGCAAACACTTTAACCTGCACTATCTCTATTAATTCTCAAAACAACTTTATAAGTTGAATTCAACTGTTAACAAAATACTTTACAGTTGAGAAAAAATTGATGCTCAAAAGGGTTATGTCATGCATAAAAGTCATGCTACTCATAAACAACACAACAGACATTTGAACCATGACAGTTCTTCCAGAATTTCAACCACTGTTATTATGTTTCTCTAGAGACCACAACTCTTAAAATTAGAAAGAAGAAAATATGAAGTTTGCAGAGATTATGTTATCATGATTTAAATAGAAATTAGTGAAACTTTGACTTGATGTTTGTTGCTTCTTTATGATAGTTCCATTGTATTCCTAGCTTTCCTAGCTGATGGCCTGAGAAATTTCCCTTATATTTAAATTATTTGATCATTTGCCTTGTTCTATAGAATAGGAAACATGCTCTTTGGAAAAAAAAATACGGCTATTCAAAAAAATGTGAAATAAAAGAAATAGTAGGAAATTGAAATGTATTTTTAATTATTTATATTGTGTCTGTTCCACAATCAAAGTCTCTGTGGTTTTCTAGCGTTTATGAAGATTATCAGTATTATCAGATCTCATAGCTTTTCTGGACATATCTGAATACTAGATTTGTAATGTAGTTGATTGGTTTTGACACAGATGAAATAGATAAAATCAATTTTCTTATTCATTTATTCATTTAACATTTACTAAATACTCAATGCATAGAAGAATAGTATAGAGAGGGGAATTTGTAGCAGGGTGGGAGTACAAAGTTAAATTTTAAAAGTGCTCACAAAATAGTATTTATATACTTGATGAAGGGATATGATCATAAAATTGTCACTGAAAGTGCAAGAATAGAGATTTTCCAAGAATGTTAAGGAAGGATTAAGGAGACACTCCTAATTCAGCCTCAAATGGCGAGTAACAGATTTTGGATGGTTGAGTTGAGCACTATGAAACATTAGGTTTTAACCAGATAAAGAGGGTACACTATCTAAATAAGTATTTCTTCAGACTCAGTCACATTATCAGCAACATCCTGCATGCCCCAGCTCACTACTCTATACTACAAGTACTCTCCCTAAGAAATGCCATACATTTCTAGAACTTTAATCACTGCCTTTATTGTAATTTCCTATCCCTGTATTTCCATCCAAGATACTCTCCTGTGCTCTAGATCTAGATATTCAGCTGTCTTCTACAACTTCCATTCAGATAGCCCACATACACTTCTATTGCAATGTGTTTTACCTTTCAATGTATAAATGCTACTCAAATGCGCACTTTCTCTTTTATTCTTTATTACGAAGAAAGTTCCATCAAACACCAAGTGACTCAAGTCAGGGATGGATGAATCACTCAAGATTCCACTCTATCCCTTACTCCTTCATCCAATGAATCATCATCATCTTTTCCTTATATATCTTAAAAGTTTGCCTTTGTGTTGTGATCACTCCACAGAGGGAAGATGGAACCTTACCCAAAATTTGGCTTGCATATCAAGACTGAAGACAACACACATATGCCAAGAGGGTATGAAAAGTTTCATCATTTAAATAACATGACTTTCTGGAGATATAAGGGCAGGAATCCCAAGCTGATTTGAAAATGACAGCAAACCACCATCGCATATGTATACCTATGTAACAATCTTGCACGATCTGCACATGTTCCCCAGAGCTTAAAGTATAATAAAAAAAAAAAAAAAAAAAGAAAGAAAGAAAGGAAATGACTTGAGAGAGCAGCAAAGGATGCCACTTGGGATTTTTTTTTTTATTATTATTGTGGCTAGTGTCTAGGATGAGGATGATGGTTCTAGCATATGGACAAGGGCTCACATGGTTTGAATTACCTACCAGAGACAAAGGAGAAAACATTAGATTTTCTTATCACTTTCCCAAATGTTGGACATGAGGGAAAGGTAGGGCATGAAAGCTGTCAGACATCAAACTTATTGTTACATTATGACATGCAAGCATTATAATGCTTCATCTCATTTACTCTATTTTCATAACCTTCCAGTGTCTCTCACTTTCTCTAATCCATGTGATCTGTCAGTCCAAATTCCACCCTCAGCCTCATACACTTGCAAACCTGGTGATAATGGCATAACTCTGACAATGATCCTTCAGTGGCTGTGCATCCCTCAGTAGTAATTCCCAAATGTTCGCATTGACAGTTTGGGGACTGAATCCTGGGGGTGGGAGATTACTCACAATGGTTCACCATAATACCTAAATATGTTTAAAATTAATCATTTATCATAAATGTCATGTAGATTTAGCCTTCTACAACAGATGGTCTTGGGAGTTTTAACATAGAAAAACCTTCCACATGTCAATTTTAAAATATACTAAACTATCATAGTTCCCTTATGTTTTCTAGGAGGAGTTATCACATTGATCCAGTAGCTTTTAGTTTTAACCAGTCATACCCTCAGTACACAAATATTTAACTTTGAGAACCATAACCTTACACAATAAGATACAGGCTCCTGCTTAATATACCAGGCCTTCACTATTTTAACCCATATTTACTTTCAGATCCCATGACCATGGCCCACCCTTCCAAACCACACACTGCTGTTGTAACACACTCCCTGCTACTGTTAACAATTGCTATCCATACGTTTCACCCTTCTATACCTTCACATGTTTCCCACCGTATTCTACTGTATTCCTACAGGTTCCTTTCCTGCCTCCACCCCTCACTAGATACATTTCCTTGTGCCCTTATGTCCCCAGAAAGTCCTATTATTTAAGTAATAAATCTTTTCATACTCTCTTGGTTTGGGTGTGGTGTCATTGGCCTTGACATCTAAACCAAATTTTGGGTAGCTGTCCATCCTGCTTCTGCTGGGTGATTAGAACACAAGGTAAGGTACAACATAAGGATAACAGTTAGTATACAGAAGGAAAGGATGATGTTTAATTGGAAGAGGAAATAAGGCAGAGGGTGGAATCATGAGTAATTCATTCATCTGGCTTGAGTCACTTGGTGTATGATGGGCTATACTTGGCAGTAAAGAATAGAAGAGGAAGAGCACATTTGAGTAGCATGTATATTTCGAAGATTTTAAACAAATTGCAATAGAAGTATATGTGGGCTATCCAAATGGAAGTTGTAGTAGAAGACAACTGAATATCTAAATCTAGAGCACAGGAGAGAATCTTGGGTGGAACTACAGATCTGGGAAATTACATGATGGACAGTAATTAAAGCCCTAGAAATGTATGACACTAGGGAGAGTATTTGCAGTATAGTGGCCACTGAGCTGAGGTATACTCAATCCTTCATATAAAGGATTATAGTTTAGGAACAGTTTCTCACCAGGTGCCACATCTGCTAGCTTCTTGATCTTGGACTTTACAGGCTCCAGAAATTTGAGAAATAAATTACTGTTGGTTTTAACCTACCAGTTTATGTATTTTGTATGGCAGCCTAAATGAACTAAGATAGTATGGATCTTTCTTTGAGTGTGATTTTTGCCTGTATGGCCTTCCTTAAAGTTTTTATGGACGAGGATGGCATATTTTCAACTTCAGGGGCTGGCTCTGAGCCAACCTCACAGTGGGTACTCTGTATGCTTTGTTAAGTGAATGAAGAAATAGTTTTGAAGTGACATTTATGATAGTGACCCTTGCAGCTCTTCCATTTAAATTCTGTGAAAGAAGCCTCTCTAGTAATAATATGGTCAGAATTCTTAATTTACCTCATATAAAAGGTGACTTTAAAATAGTTAAACTTATAGGCTGTATTCATTTTAAAGAGCATTATAAGAGATTCTTAAAGAGGCAAAAAAGACAGTAAAAAAGTACCAACAGAACAGCACAAAAAGGAAGTAAACTTTTTCAAAAATATGCATAAAGGAAAAGTGAGAGAGTCCCCCCACTCACCCTCTACCCCCAACACACACACACACACACACACACACACACACACACACACACACACACAATCTCTCTTGGTGAAAGCTTACAAGAGTAAAAAGCAGATGCAGAAAAATTCACACAATATCTCAAGGCTATGTGGAAATGGAAGGTAAAAGAGAATTTGCACAAATCATAAGGGAATGTCTGGGGCAGGAGAGGAGACAAAAAATTTAAATGTGAAGCAGGCCCACGAAATAGAACTAGCTATATTTGCTGATAAGGGGACAGTGGGCTTCAGGTGGTCAGTAAGATAAGTTGAATGCATGATTATGTGTGTGTGTGATGTGAATAGGTAAGTAAAAGCTGACCCTTTTACTACTGAGGATAAGTCACACGTTGCTAAATTTTTATTAAAGTAGATTTCTGCAGTGTAGTCCCCCTCCCTGGACCATTAACCTTGTGAGCTCAGGACATTTTTCTTCTATAAGCCCCTTCATGAACAGAGTGACAGTAAAAATAACAAAATTAATCAAAAGAAAATAAGAATAAAAATAATAATATAACATTTTGAATCATGGGTGGTCCAGAAACTCAATTGTGTTAGGAAAATGGGCCTAATTTGTAAGTTATATATATGCTTATATTGTTGGTGTTTTTTGTTTTGCTTTGTTTCAGTGTTACAGAGTGATTCCTATTTTGAGCACCACAGTACTCAGTTGGGAGGAAACACTTTTATTCTTTTTAGATAGTTCTTCCAATCTAACACCACAGGATCAAGAGTCTAATAAAGTATCAAGGAGTGAAAGAAGAGGAAAGGAAAGCACGTGAATGCCAGTCATCAGTTCCCACAGTTGCCATCTGAGAGAGTCACCATCCTGCACCTAAATCAATCCCCAGTCTCATGGCTCAGAGGAAACCTCTGCAATTAGATGTACAGTGCTCTCTTTTCTATAGCTCACCACAATAATTTTCCTTTAAATTCAAGGGGAATCCTTCTACCTTCAGATTATGTGTCAAAATATCTTGTCTCTACCCTGAATTTTCTCTCCCCCCAGGAAAAAAGGAAACAAGAAGTCAGGAGAACTACAGCTACTTCTTTCAAGTCTTAAGGCAATAAACATTGTGTTAGATGATGTCAGGTCAGTAAACTATGAGGGAGAAAAAGATGACCGTCACTCATGTTGCTATCTCACAAAATATCCTGCTACATAGTTATTGTTACTTGCATGCTTATTATATGCTGACCACTGAGTTAATCACTTCATGCTTGTTAGTGTGTTGGGTGGTATTGTTTATGAATGATATCACTTGTATTGAACGAGAAAAAATTATTGGGAGTAGTTAGTGGAGGTGATTGGGTTACATTTATTTAATTCAAATACAAGTGTACAGAAAGGGGTCACCCACAAATTGAGGAAAGGCAGAGGGAGCAAGGAAAAAAAAGCAGAATACTTACAGGAGTATAGCAAATTGAAGGCATAGTTAAAATGTGAACAAGTAGTGCTGAGGCCATAGCAAAGACTGAACTAAGAATGAACCACACTTGATAGTCCTGGAAATGGAAGAGTTCAGAATACACCATCCAACATGACTGCTCAGCATACTGATTACGTTGAGCTGAAGGCCACTTGAGAAACAGCAGATGCAGGAAGGGCTCTCTGACCTCCCCTTTTCTGCCTAAAAGCAGGTCATAAAATGTCCCATGAGAAAGGTGACTCCTGTAGGAGCAAGAAGACATTCTAATCACCAAAGACAGGAATGCAACACCAAGATGGGCCTGTAGAAACAAACCTTCTAAAACAATCTTTTTCTTCCATTAGTGTTCCCCATATAGGTCCTTGTAACTGTCCCACACTTTGCTACCACTAGCCCAAAGCTCTTCACCTTGTCACAGTCTCACAATTTATTGTTCTTTGTGTAAAATGTATATAAGCTTTTGGCTTCTGTGAGTCTTCAGTTTTCTTTAGACGATAACTTGTACATGTAAAAATATTATATATTAAAGATGTCTGTTTTTCTCCTGTTAATCCGTATGATATCAATTTAATTATTGGGCCAGTCACAGTACTTAAAAGAATAAAAAGAAGTTTTTTGTCTCCTGTAATAACAGGGGTCTCTCCTTATACAAATGATGTTATAGCGGGAAAATCTGTATGTTAAGTCAGTAGAAACCAGCAAATGTATTATGTAAATACATGCAATTTAGATAGTTATAACTTGAGACAGAATCTGGGATGAACTTTTCAGAGAACTGTATGCCCCTGATAAAGAACAATATAAGGAAAGAATTTGAGTTATGTACAAAGCAAGTGCATTAGGTGTTTGCTAGGAAAATTCTCCTCTTCTGGAGACCTGTTTTGTCTACTGATGGAAATTTTAATAGGCCATGTTCATAAACTAAATATTTCGTGGGTCCACACTTCTTCAATGCCCTTTCTGATGCTATTATTGCGTGGAAGAAAACCCTGAATGCAAAAGGAAATTGGGTTAATGCATTACGTGAAATAAGTGTATTGACTTTCACAGTGGGCCTATGAGTTCTTAATATTCCCATTTCATAAAAAATTAAGCTAAAAAGTAGAAAAATAATGTAATTTGGCCTGCTGAGAAAAATGTGGTATTGCATAAAAATTTAAAACTTTGGTGCAAAATTCCTAGAGGACTAAGAGAAACAGTTGGCTATGGGCAAAATATTCTTCTCTAATTGTCTGTTGAACACATATTTTCACCTTTCTTATTACATTCAGATACAAAATATGTCAATAATTAATACAGTTTGTTTTAGAACTATCCCTTTCTGAAATAAAATGTAGGCTAGGCATGATTCTGGTCATTAAAACAGAAATCAAAGACTAAGAGATCTCTGGGAATGTTTGGTTCTTCCTCTTTATATCTACCTTATTTTTCATCTTGCCTGGAATATGCAGGAGGAGAAACAATGACAAATAGAACCTAGCCCACTAATGACATAAAAAAATCAGCCATATCATCCCTAGCCTGACTCTCTCTGAATTCTGTGTTACATGAAAAAGAAAAAAATAAAATCACCTTTCCTTAAACCACTATAGTTAGTTTTCTTCTATGGTTGCCCAAGCCTCTCCTACATATTAAGGAACTTTATAACTGGAAGGGAGTTTTGCAAATTCTGAATTTGATGAAGTGGCTTAATGACAGTGTGAGACTTTGTGCAGGAACCCCACAAGCTGGAAAACAAGTAACCTTTGTTATGTTACAGAAAACATTTGATCAACCTGTTGCCTGCCAAGTGCTGTAGGAAGCCACGGGATTCAGTAAACAGTAAGCAAAATCCAGAGTGCTGCAGCGTGCTGGGATCTTCCTGCTGCCTTCAGCAAAGTCCTGAGTGGGCTGAGCTTTGGTTTATGTTATGCAGCCAGAAGACAGCAATGAAAACCACACAGCTTTGCCAAGGAAAAAAGACAGCCTTTTAACTAGGAGCTTTCAGAGGTGAAAAGAGGCAATGCCTTAAACTGAGGTGGCTGTGAGAGGTGGCTGCAGAGAGAACAACTAAGCAAAAGATGCAGCAGGGGCCCCTGGTTTTCCCTAGTAATTTCCGGGAAATGTCTCTTTCTGTGGCAAAGATAATATAAACTGTACCATATTCCAGCCGGAGTCTATTGTTTTTACTGACTTTCAAGAAAAAGATTCTTAATTATTAGAGATGTAAGCACAGCACAAAAGCAGATAGGTGAGGAGAATTATATGCTTAAAAACTGTATCCTGATACAAGTATTAGCAATGCTTTTTGTGCATAGGATTCTCCACAATCAAATGAGGAAAAAAAAAAGCTTGCTGAGTAAACTGTATGCCATAGATTATTTAGGCTTGAGTGGCCACAGCCAGGATCATTCAATTTCTGAACTATACCTAAAGCCCTTGGAATTGACTTAGGAAGTTTTGCATCCCTGATAGCATTATACTGTTCATTATTCAACGCTTTTCCAGCTCTGTAGGACAATGTCCAATGGGATTCTCTCAAAAAGGCAGAAACGGGGCTGCAAAATGGACTAATTAGGAAATGTACTTCATTATCAGAGTAAGGTACTTTCCTGCTTTCTTCCAAGCGTTCTATATTTTCTGTTTGCTGGTATCTGTTGTGTTCTTTTTCCTTTCTTAGCTTTTGAGTGGAAATCCATACTGTTGTCACTATATTCATCCTCCATTACTGTTCATTGAATTTGTTGGGAGAGGATGTCTTAGTCCTTTTAGGCTGCTATAATAAAGCTGTAAAGTTTATAAACAACAGGAAGTTATTGCTCCCATTTTTGGAGGCAGGGAAGCATCAGATCAAAGCACCAGGAGATTAAATGTCTGCTGAGAGTCCATTCTTCATAGATAGTACCTTTTATGTGACCGTGCATGGTAGAAGGGCCAAAGAGACTTTCTCAATCATCTTGTATAAGGGCAATAATTCCATTTATGATGACAGATCCCTCATGACTAATCACCTCCCAAATGCCCCACTGCTTAATTCTATTGTATTGGGTGTTAGGTTTCAACATGTGAATTTGAGGGAGACACCAACATCAGACTATTGCAGAGGACAACTGGCCTTTTAGTGTCTAGGTTGCTGGACCATGAGAAACCACAGCCAGAGATGATGAAGAGAAATTCAAAGCACTAAATAATCCTGGACTGTGAAGTGAATACAGAAACCAAAAGAAATTTGAGGTGGGTAAATGTGTTTAATATACAATGCAATGTATGTATATAGATGCTGGTCAATCAAGATAAACAGAGGCAGAGACTGCTAGTAGCTTACCTAGTACCAAATCTCCCCCATTCCTCACTCACAGGCACTCTATTTTGTTCAAGGAACCATGTGCCTATCTAAAATTTATATTCCACATCTGCCTTTGCTATGAAGGAAGCTCATGTGATGACTACCTGGACCAATAAGAGCTGAGAAAGAGTGCACTGAAAAGTACTGTAGAAGTTTTTATTTCCTACTATTGTTATCTCTCCCTCTGGGCTGCTTTCTTCTGCTTCTTCCTGCCTAGAAATCTACCATAAGATGTAACGTGACCACCGATCATTCGACCTTGAGAATTAAATCGGAAAACTGGAAGGAACTTGGGCATTGAGATTGATGATCTGGTGAAGTTGCTATAGCTGCTCTAATCTCCGTAATTCTGCATTGCTTATGTGGAAAAAATTAAACTGCTATTTTGTTAAGTCACTATAGTGATTTTTTTTTTTTTTTTTTTTTGAAAAGGAGTCTCACTGTCGTCCCAGGCTGGAGTGCAGTGGCCCTATCTCAGCTCACTACAGCCTGTGTCTCCCTCGTTCAAGCGATTCTCATGCCTCAGCACCCCGGGTAGCTGGGACTGCAGGCACCTGACACCCCGTCTGGCTAATTTTTGTATTTTTAGTACAGACAAGGTTTCACCATGTTGACCATGCTAATCTTGAATTCCTGACTTCAGGTGATCTGCCCGCCTCCCAAAGTGCTGGGATTGCCGGCATGATTCACCATGTTCAGCCATATTTCTGTTTGTAATCCTTCCTGGTTAACCTTAGGTGTAGTAAAAGTTGTGGATGTCCATGAAGAAGTTGACTTTGAAGAAGGTAAAGATTGATCATCCCCAGATAGAACAAATGTTTCTATAGTATATCATCATATAAGGTCTGCTTAGTGATAGGAAACTAGCAAGGTTTGCTTATGTGTCTGGAAGAATGAGAAATGGAAAACTGCAGAAAAGTCAAACAAGGGAATTCAGTAGGACTACATAAGTTTTTCAAATTAAGAGAAATGAAAGTGGAAACAAAGAAAAATCATGAAATGGTTGTGTAAAATGTATGAAAAAGAACTTCAGGGAATAGAAATGCAGTTACTTATTTGTGTTAGGTTGGCTTAGCTACCTTGCACCAATTAGATAACATATTGACATTAGAATCTAAAATAAAATTACGAGCTCTACAACATCTGTATCTAAATGTGTGACGGATGGGGTACTTCCACCATACCAGGTTCCCAGTCACTGATGACTATCACATTTCAAGGTCTTTTCTTGTTTTTGACTTAGTGTCCCCTGAACAAGGTCTTTACCTGCTCTTAGTACAGTCACAGAAATGCAGAAGATGGAGATAAGTTCATAAATAAAATAATAATGCCAATCAAATTTGAAAGATATATTAGAAAAAAACGAATAAAAATGTTTCCAAAAAAGCATCATTTTTTATAAAAGAAGAGTTTTAGAAGTAAATAAAACATTTAGAAATTCTATAAGTACCAATATTATTTAATTTGATAAATGTTATCTTAGTTACTATAGACATGTTTTCAGAGGAAGACCATGTATTTAAGAAGATCATGGAAAAGATGTCAATTATTTTTCAACACACACATAATTATTAATTTTTAGAGCATGTAAACTAGAGGTCAATGCTGAAGAACTGCTATGAAATTTGAAGATCTGATGTTGAAGATTTTAACATCAAATTTTTTCCGTGTGTGTGTGTGTGTGTGTGTGTATCTACATGTGTGTGTGTGCGTGTGTGTGTACACATGACTGCATGTGTGTGTGTGTGTGTAGAATTTGTGTATTATTCTATAATATTTTAGCAAAATCCATTTTGTTGAAATGGTAGCTGACTGTCATAAACATAGCAGTTAAAGTTATGTCTTTTTAGATAAAAATTTAGGTCAAAGAAGAACCCAATAGTTAAGAAGGATCTTCTGTACCTAATTTTGCTGTCTATGCCTCCCGACTGAGCAGTGGTAGAGAAGAGGTGCGAACTGTGTGTTGCAGGGGTAGGAAGGGTGTTGACAATTTGAGATACCAGAAACGAGTGAACTGCATAATGCAAAGTAAAAATGAAGCTGAAAAAGGTCAAAAAGACAAAGATACTAAACCTCATTTGCTTCAGCTTGTCAAACTCAATTTCATCTAATACATGTAAAAGATCTTTTGAAAAATAATAAGTTCAAGAGACTGCAAGGTCTAAAATGATTCCTGAAGTTACCAGAATTCTTAGCAAAAATTTCAAGAGGGTATGGATGTAGCTGGGTGGCATAGAAAACTCAAGTTTTATATCTGGATTAACAAAGAACTACAAAAGTAGCAAGAGAAGCCTCTCCTTACACAGTCACTATAGTGCCAAAGAATAATTGAAACTATGAATGGAGAACAAGGATGGAGTAAGGCTAAAGCCAACACTTTCATGCTTATAATTTTATTGTATTAAGAGATCAATTCTAGGAAACATATTTTTCAAGGAAGTAGGCTACTTTGTTTCCTAGAAATCTTTTTTTTTTTCTGTTGTGATAAACACAGTGATAAAGGAAAAGCCCACAGAGAGAAAAGTTGGTCACATTGAAAAGTAAACATTATTTTAATTTTCTAAGCAAATCCCTTACAGATTTGCTTAGAAAAGGCCCTGCTTGCTAATGGTTTGTAGCAACATGGAAAAGAGAGTTGATTCATCACAGCTGCATAAAGTAGTATTTCTCAAGCTAAGATCTTTGGACAAATGATTATATTGGTTATTAAAATATTTAATTTTGGTTGGTAAATATCTTCCTTTCCATGTCCCCTTAGTGCTTTCCTGTTAATTTAGCTGTGAGATCTTAGAACTTCTTGTGAGAGAGGGTCTACCCAAACCAAAGGATATTGGTTTTCTTCACAGAAATGTGTTTCCTGCTCCCTAAATCTTGTGCTCATATAAATAATATTGCCCAAAACAGAAGTATTATTTTTTGTTTTTGTTTTTAAAATTAAACGAAAAAGCTATGTAGACTAGCAAGACCACTTACCTATTCTGAAAACCAGCTATGTGCCTGTCTGATCGTCAATTACGTATAACTAGCACAAAATTACCACAGAGCCATTCTAATAATTTTCTGCAAGATGGGATGATGCATCTTTTCCAGATAGAACATTTTCGACAACCCAGCTTCAGGCCTCTCTAGGGACCATGTCTGCAATATTTTATGACTGAGCAATGCCTTTTGATTACATTGCACATATTTATATGTGAATTTTTAAGAGTAAATTATACCAAGTATTTGCCAAAAATGAGAGGAGTTTTTTTTCTGATGTTTACTAAATAAGTCTATCTGCCAATAGATAGGCAAGACGAAATGCTGAAATGGCAATTGTCCTGCTCTATTGAATTATTCTAGTGGTTTATAAAGGCAAAACTCATTTGCTCGATTTAACAAACATGGACTTGGCAGAAAATAGACTGCACATTCAAAAGGTTTACAAGAAGATAGTTTAATGAAGAGAGTATTTACAAACATGTTTGCACAAAGATAAGAGAAATAATAATGAATGATAAAGTACACTGGGACTAGCAAGAGCAAGGAACAGTTACTTCCCCTAGACCTGAAGGGGTAAATGGGGGACATTGTTACCAGAGCTCAGCAGGATACATGGCCATGAAAAAAGAGTCAACCACAGGTCTGTGACTGCCTGGCATAGAAGGATTCAGAAAAATAAACACTGCATCTGACTTTCTACTAGATTCTCAATCTTCGATGAGTGTAAACACAACTGGAAGCCAAAAGACAAGTGGAAACTGGTGATACAGCCCATAGATCGCTCTGCAGGGGTCCATTTGGGCATCAGTGAACAGCAGACAAACCTGGAGGGGAAACAGAAAAGTGTGCTAGTTATTTGTTTGCTCAATCCACTTTCCTTGATCTGATATTAACACAGGGAACTGCATATTCCAAACATCCTTGCCATCTTCCTACTCTCCATGTCTGTTTCTTGAGAATAAGTGGGCAGAGATGGAAGGATTGAAGAAAATCAAGCCTCGCTGTCTCCTCCCATCTCTCTCGGCCTCCAACATTGCATCTGGCAGTGACTGTGTGTTCTCTGTTGTCCATCTATCACTGGGCAGTCCTTTTCCCCACACCTCTAACTCCCACAGGGTAGGGGAAAGCAGGACATGGCAGGAATTCCATTTCAGTTTCAGCTACAAGTCTGGAATTAAGGGATGAGGCACTGCTACCTCCTATGTCCCTCCAGCCTAGTGATGGTAGCAGCTTCATGCTGTTTGCACTGCTCAGATTGTTTCATGTTTGCCTGTGTAGATTCTCAGGTCTTCCATCACCTTCATAGACAATTGCCAGTATTAAATTTCCTCTATTTGCAATACCAGGAGTCATATCTGCTTCTGACAGAACTCTGATAAAATTCTGGGTTAATTTGTAATTGAAAGATATTTTTATAGACATATACTTTTACTTCCCAAGTAATTTAATAAGTTGAAAGTGTTATCTGGCATCACAGAAAAGAACATAGGAAATAACAATATTGTACTATTTTTTCTCAGTCTATTGAGAAAATAATAAAGACAAAGTTTAATGAAACTTCAAGTATTTGTGTCATCTATAAATAAAGTAATAAGCATACCATATGGAGACATGAAGAAAACCTTAACTAGCTCAAATAGATGAAAATGATGGGAAAATTGAGTCATTCTGTGGCATAAATGGCAGTAGATGCATACAAATGTGAAAGAAACCTAACATTCCACAGTCACTATCATATTCACATTTTAAACATGTATATTGTTCACAGTCTACTTTTCTCATGCCAGACTTCTATCATATATGGAAAGTAGATATAGTGGTAAATGATCAACAAAATACAGCATTAGGCAGCATAGAGAGCCGATGACCCATTACTAGGTTAATAACACAGTTTTTTCAGTCCTTCATGTCCTCATAATGGTATTTTGAAATATGTAGAAACTAAAAAATATATTTCAATATTGGAATTTTTAATATATAAAATGAGAGAGACTAGAATAGATATAGAAAATTATAAAATTTTATATAATTTTTAGTTTTATATATATTCCTATCAAATATATATACCTTTATAGAAAATTATAACAATTATAAAATTATAAGCATATATATTTGTGTATATGCTTATCAAATATGTATAAAACTTTATAGATTCACCAGTCAAAAAATGTTATCCCCAAGATGCTCTTAAAAACAAGGATGGCTGCTAATAGATAAGCAAAAGTCATTGGGTAGGACTTCCCAGGAGAGCTCTTTTGGCATGTTACTAAGCAAGCAGATGCATATTGCCTTCCCAATCTTTTTAATTTCTTGCTCAATTTTAGATGTGATAGCTGGCTTTGCAAACATTGTTTTTCAACCATGAGTTAATCTTAAGCTAGAATCTACTAGCTAATAATGTCAAAGCAAATAAAAAGTATAACTTGGAATATTGTCAATACCAAGAGGCCACTATAGCAGTCACGGAAAACTGAAATGTGGACTTAATATAGGAGGAAACAAATCTCTGTTCTACCTAAATTAATTATATTCAGGCTTATTGTTCATATAGATAAATACAATACTAGTTGATATTAGCCACTTTTATCTACAGACAGTCATTACAAAAATATGAGACTTCTTTTAAACTCTACTCAGAAAGTTAGAGAAGAATCACGTAAATGAAAAAAGTTGTTTTTTTCTATGAAAGTGAAGTGATGATTGCAAAAGTCTCAATTATTTCCTCACATAATTTATATATAAAGCAAAATTCCATTGAAAATAGAGAATATGTTTAACTTGAGCAAAATTATTTATAAAATTAATTTGAAAGAAAAAAGTAAAATGAAACAGGTAAGAAAAAACTTAAGAAAATTTAACAAGAGATTCTTACCTACTTTAAATTAAAATAACTTACATGTAATATGAATCTATATGAATCTATAATAATAAGCATAAGGATACTGGTAAATTGAACTACCATTGAACAGCCCTCTTGTAAAACAGACTCAAGTTCTTTACTTGATTTTAAAGAACCTTCTCCATGGAATAATGAGTGAAAATTACAGTGTTATAGTATCTTACTATGACCTTAGAATTTCTCATAGCTACTATCTTGAGTCTGTTTCCATTTGGAAAGAGATTCAGACAGCTTGGCTCAGTGGTCTTGCCAACACTTACTTTTCTCCTTCCATCTAAAATGCCAGTAATCTACCCTTGGTGCGCCCATTTTTCTTTTTAGACAGAGCCTAGCTCTGTTGCCAGGCTGGAGTACAGTAGTGCAATCTTGGCTCACTGGAAACTCTATCTCCCAGGTTCAAGCTATTCTCCTGCCTCAGCCTCCTGAGCTGGGATTACAGGTTCACACCACTATGCCTAACTAATTTTTATTTTTAGTATAGATGGGGTTTCACCACGTTAGTCAGGCTGGTTTTGAACTCCTGACTTTAGGTGATCTGCCTGCCTCGTCTCCCAAAGTGCTAGGATTCCAGGCATGAGCCACTGTGCCCGGCCTGGTCTGCCCATATTTTTGAACCAAGAGCATTGACATAAATGCTGAAACACACAAACAAACAAAGCCCTATAATATAAAGTCTGTGCCTGTCAACTTCTTTCAAAATTCACATTTTAAACATGTATATTGTTTAAAACATACATGTTTTAAACCAAGAGCATTGACATAAACACTGAAACAAACAAACAAATAAAGCCCTGTAATATAAAGTCTGTGCCTGTCAACTTCCTCTTATGGAAATAGAAAATTGTCTCTTTTAAACAAATACTGCTGGGAAAACTTCCCTTCACTAAGAACTGGGTCAAGGACAGCTGCTTTCATTGGAGGCTGTTGGGAATATCACTCTCCAAGGAGATATAATTTGAAAAAGCCAACAAATTTAGGTACTAAACAAGCTTGATACTAACCCATTACACAATCTACAACTCTGAAGCCAATTCATCAGCTTTGGGTTAAGAATGCACTTTGTGCATACAGAAAACCCCAAAGCTCAGAATCATCTCTTGCCTGAGAGCAGGTGCCCAGGGTTTATTAATAAGAGTGAATGCACCAGCATTAACTTAGGGCAGACTGCCACACTTTGTGACTAAAAAATTGTATTTACAATATTTCTGCAGAACTTGCAAAGTCTAAATATCAGGCAAAATGTTCTTACTCTGAAAAAAAGAAGAAAAGTGAGGGAATTAAACACAGCAGCAATTACTGGTGATGTTATTTGAATAAATTCAAACACTTCACAAAAGTACACAAAATGCCTGCCCATTGTTTCTTCTGTTGCAAAATAAATATGTATAGACAAAGATAATTAATTTTATACAATCTTCAGAAATTACTATTGATTCTTTCAAAGTGAGTTATTTAGAATTTACAATGTCAATACTACCCTAAAAGTGGTGGTAACTTTATCTAGAATTTACAATGTCAATACCACCTTAAAGTGGAGTTAAAGGCAAAAGTTAGAAAACTTTTGCCTTTATCTCTAGAGCAATATTTACAGACTAAAATACCAGTTTTAAGCACACAGATAAATATCTGAGTACCTGACTGTCAATGCTTAGGGGTGGTATTAGAAAGCTCTGGTGGGCAGGAACTCTGATTATTCTACTGTTTTGCAACTGTAAAAGTAATGGCAACAAAAGCCAAATTGACAAATGGGATCTAATTAAGCTAAAGAGCTTCTGCACAGCAAAAGAAACTATCATCAGAGTGAACAGGCAAGGTATAGAATGGGAGAAAAAATTTGCGATGTATACATCTGACAAAGAAAAGGTTGATATCTAGAATCTACAAAGGAACTTAAACAAATTTACAAGAAAAAAACAACAGTATCAAAAAGTGGGCAAAGGATATGAACAGACACTTCTAAAAAGAAGACTTTTATGCAGACAGCAAACATGAAAAAAGGCTCTTCATCACTGGTCATTAAACAAATGCAAATCAAAGCAACAATGAAATGCCATCTCATGCCAGTTAGAATGGTGAACATTAAAAAGTCAAGAAACAACAGATGCTAGAGAGGATGTGGAGAAACAGAAACATTTTTACATTGTTGGTGGGAGTGCAAATTAGTTCAGCCATTGTGGAAGACAGTGTGGTGATTCCTCAAGGATCTAGAACTAGAAATACCATTTGACCCAGTAATCCCTTTACTGGAAATATACTCAAAGGAGTATAAATCATTCTATTATGAAGACACAAGCACACACTATGTAGGGACATTGCTACTGTGGCAATGTCCACAATAGCAAAGACTTGGAACCAACCCAAATGCCCATCAATGATAGACTGGATAAAGAAAATGTGGCACATATACACCTTGGAATATTATACAGCCATAAAAAGGATGAGTTCATGTCCTTTGCAGGGACATAGATGATGCTGAAAATCATCATTCTCAGCAAGCTAACAGAGGAACAGAAAACCAAACACTGCATGTTCTCACTCATAAGTGGGAGTTGAACAATGAGAATGCATGGACACAGGGATGGGAACATCACACACTGGAACCTGTCATGGTGTGGGGAACTAGGGGAGGGACAGCATTAGGAGAAATACCTAATGTAGATGGTGGGTTGATGTGTGCAGCAAACCAGCATGGCACATGTATACCTATGTAACAAGCCTGCACATTCTGTATATGTGTCCCAGAACATAAAGTGTAATTCTAAAAAAAGTTTTAAAAATTACAACTATTAATGCTGATTTGCAGAAATAATTTCCTCTTGAGGATTATGTGATTATAAACCAAGGAAAATGAATTATACCACCATGAAATTCAGAGGAAGAAAAATAACACCATGTTAATACTTGCATGTAGAATGTGTTAGTTTGCTAAGATTGCTGTAAACAAATTACCACTATGTCAAAGCAACAAAAATTTATTATCTCACAGTTCTGAAAGCTAGAAGTGAGAAATCCAGGTGATATTAGGTAATGCTGTCTCTGATGGCTCCAGGGGAGAATCCTTCCTTGATTCTTCCAGTTTTTGGTGTTCTCTGGCAATCCTTGGCATTTGTTGGTCTGCAGACGCATCTTCCTGGTTGCAAGGCCATATTCTCCCTGTATGTCTTCACATTGTATTTCTTCCGGGAGTGTCTGTCTCTGTGCCCAAGTTCCTCCTTTATGTAAAGACACCGGTCATGTTAGATTAGGGCCTATTGTAACAACCTTATTTGTAATTGGATTATCTTTGTAAAGACTCTATTTCCAACTAAGGTAGAATTCTGAAGTACTGAAGGTAAAGGCTTCAATGGATCTTTTTGGGGAAATGGAATTCAACTTATAACACAGACTGAGCACAAACAGCATATTTATTTTTAAAATAAAATAAAAGATAACACGAGGAAGATAAATACTCCAAGCGATTTTCATCATCAAGATCCTGCATTATATTTTAACATATCAAATGGAAATGCTTGAGTCTTTCAGTGAATAATATTAGGTCAGTGCAAAAGTAATTGCTTTTTCTGCAATTACTTTTAATGACAAAAAGTATAATTTAAATAATTAGGTATGTATTCAATATCCGTACACAAAATATTTACCTCGCTCTATGAGCATTATTCTGAAATTATCATTTCAAGCTCTTGAAAATGAACCAAAATCAACAAAGTGAATTTAACAAAATTAAGTGAAAATTATGGATTCATCATCCAAAAATCCAACCACAGAAATGTGTGATCTGAATGATGGAAAGAAGTTGTGGTTATTTTAAAAAGAACTTAAAAATTTCTGCAACTACAAATTCAATATGAGACAATAGGTGCTGGTAAATACAATGTTTTTAAAAAATGCACTTTAATTAATTAAAAATATTAGGGCACAACGTTGGAGTTGAGTGTCAACAACTATGTATTACATTAAAAAATAAGTACTGCTTCTATCCCCAACTCTCTGTTATATGCTGCAGAGAATGAAAAGGGGAGGAAGACTAATATTTCCCCAAAGAGATAATAATCACTGTGGGATAGAGTGGGGTTCTAGGAAGTAGAGCGTGTCAAGTAGACAGTAGTAAGAATACAAGGTAGAATTACAATGCATAGTTTAAGACAGAAGAAAACGCCATGTGAATTCAAAAAAAAACATTAAGAAGACAATTTGGAGAAAATGAGGATATATTATATGAAAGAACTCTGTGCTTAGAACTCACTTATTCCTAAAAGGCTTCCTTTACCCTAAAGTAAATTAGCCCACCCCCTAATTATTTCTTACAGTACCATAGCATCATATATATTACATTTTTAAACAGTCATTCAAATATTATTTGAATATTTCCTATGTGCTATGACAAAACAGTAATTAATATGACAAAAACATATTCTAGTGAGAAAGAATAATATTAAACAAATACTTGTAACTATAATGAATTTGCAGGACATTTTAGGGAAAGGAACAGGAAGACCTCCTCCAGCCTGAGGTAACAACAGTTTCCACCAACAAGTGGAGTGATAGTGATCAAGTGGTGGGAAAAACTGCTAAAAGACTTAATAAAAATTTGCTTGGAGTGGTGTTACTGGGAGTGAGTAACCAGGAGGGATGAGGTAATCACACAGAGGAATGCGTGGATTTGGTTGTGACAATGAAAGTGAATATTTGAAGTAGGGTATTATTCAGGGTCCTGCCAGGAAACAAATTGAACACCAAAATTAAGTAACTTTAAAATAATTAGTGGCAAAAACTAATACAGGAATTATTTACAAAGTATAGGTATGTTTTAGGGAAACCAACAACAAGTAGAACAGTATATGAGAAGTAGAAAGAGAGGGAAGCTATTATCACCCTGTGCCTGGAGGAACAAAGAGACAGATATCTATACGAAGATGGCTGACTAAAAGAATCTGCAGTCATCAATACAGGAATAAAGCCAACCTTAGAGGAATAATGCCAATATAAAGTGACCCCATAGAGTAGGAGCCAGAGGAATTAGAACCCCACCTTCCTCTTCCCTCATCTGTCTTAGTCTGTTCTCACGATGGTAATAAAGACATGCCTGAGACTGGGTAATTTATAAAAGAAAGAGGTTTAATTGACACAGTTCCATAGGGCTGGGAGGCCACACAATCATGGTGGAAGACAAATGAAGAGCAAAGTCTCATCATACCTGGTGGCAGTCAAGAGAGCTCATATGCAGGGGAACACCCCTTTATAAAACTATTAGATCTCATGACATTTATTTATTATCATGAGAAGAACATGGAAAGACCCACTCCTATGATTCAGTCACCTCTCAGCAGGTCCCTCCCACAACACGTGAGGATTATTACAATTCAAGGTGAGATTCGGGTGGGGACACAGCCAAACCACATCATTCTGCAATGGTCCCTCCCAAATATTGTGTCCTTACATTTCAAAGCTAATCATGTTTTCCCAACAGTCCCCCAGAGTCTTAACTCATTTCTGCATTAACTCAAAAGTTCACAGGCCAAAGTCTCATTTGAGACAAGGCAAGTTCCTTCTGCCTATGAGTCTGTAAAATCAAAATCAAGTTAGTTATTTCCTAGATACAATGAGGGTACAGGCATTTGGTAAATATACCCATTCCAATTGGGAGAAATTGGCCAAAATAAAGGAGCTACAGGCCCCATATAAGTCTGAAATCCAATGGGGTAGTCAAATCGTAAAGCTCCAAAATGACCTCCTTTGACTCCATGTCTCACACCCATGTCACACTGATGCAAGAGGTGGGTTCCTATGGACTTGGGCTGCTCCACTGCTGTTGCTGTGCGGTGTGTAGTCCCCCTCCTGACTGCTGTCACAGACTGACATTGAGTGTTTGTAGCTTTTCCAGGAGCATAGTGCAAGCTGTCATTGCATCTATCATTCTGGGATCTGGAGGACAATGACTCTCTTCTCACTGGCCCACTAGGCAGTGCCCCAGAAGGAACCATGTTTGGGGGCTTCCACCCCACATTTCTCTTCTCCACTACCCTAGCAGAGGTTTTCAGTGAGGGCTCCACCCCTGCAGCACACCTCTCTCTGGGCATCCAGGCAGGTCCATACATTCTCTGAAATCTAGGCAGAGGTTCACAAACCTCAGTCATTGTCTTCTGTGCACCTGAAGGCTCAACACCACGTGAAAGCTGCCAATGCTTAAGGCTTGCACCCTCTGAAGCCATGCCCCAAGCTGGACCAAGGCCTTTTTAGCCATGGCTGGAGCAGCTGGGACACAAGGCACCAAGTCCCTAGGCTACACAGAGCAGGGGAGCCCTGGGCCAAGCCCAGGAAACCAAATTTTCCTTCTGACCCCTAGGCCTGTGATGGGAGCTGATGCCACAAAGGTCTCTGGCTGGCCCTTGAGACTTTTTCTCCAGTCTTGGTGATTAACATTTGGCTCCTCATGCTTATACAAATTTCTGAAGCCGCTTGAATTTCTCCCCAAAAAATGGGTTTTCCTTTTCTGTTTCATTGTCAGGCTGTAAATTTTTCAAACTTATATGTTCTGCTTCCCCCATAAACACTAGTTCCAATTCCAAATGATATTTTTTTGAATACAGAAAACTGAATGCTTCTAACAGTACCCAAGTTACATTTTGAACACTTCATTGCTTTGAAATTTCTTTGATAGATGCCCTAAATCATCTCTCTCAAGTTCAACATTCCACAAATCTCTAGGGCAGGGGCAAAATACCACCAGTCTCTTTGCTAAAACATAGCAAGAGTCACCTTTGCTCCAGTTCTCAACAAGTTCCTCATCTCTAACTGAGACCACCTCAGCCTGGACTTTATTGTCAATATCACTATCGGCATTTTGGTCAAAGTCATTTAACAAGTCTCTACGAAGTTGCAAACTTTCCCACATCTTCCTTTTGTCTTATAAGCCCTCCGAACTCTTCCAACCTCTGCCTGTTACCCAGTTCTAAAGTCACTTTCACATTTTCAGGTATTTTTACAGTAACATCCCACTCTACTGGTACCAATTTCCTATATTAGTCTATTCTCACACTGTTAATGAAAACATACCTGAGACTGGGCAATTTATAAAGGAATGAAGTTTAATTGACTCACAGTTTCACATGGCTGTGGAGGCCTCACTTTTATGGTGGAAGGTTAATGAGGAGCAAAGTGTCATTTTACATGGCAGCAGGCAACAGAGCATGTGTGCAGCAGAAACCTCCTTATAAAACCATCAGATCTCATCAGCCTTGTTCACTGTCACAAGAAAAACATATGAAAGACCTACCCCCTTGATTCAATTACCTCCCACCAGGTCCCTCCCAGGACTTGTGAGAATTATCACAATTCAAAGGTGAGATTTGAGTGGGGACACAGCCAAACTATATCCTCTCCTATCAATACCTGCTGTCATCCAAAAAGCAAAGGAGCCCATGGATGCAGTTCATATTGATTCACCTCCTAGGATACACAGAAAAGTGGACAATGATGAAGAGTGACCGTGGAGGGATAGTGATCTGTCCACGATGAAGTAATAGAGAAAAAGATGTTTTGCTGTATGGAAGTCAATACTCTTGAAAACTGCAGGTGCTAGATAAGGAAAATGAGAAACAACTGATGTTGAAGGGCTTTACATAGTGCCTCAAGCATAGTAAGTACTCAATGTAACCTATTGCTCTTATTAACATTATAATTGTTATTATCATTTTAAAATAAGATTATCATTGCTGGAAATGAGATGTTAAAGCAACTAGATGTCATCTGGCTGGGTGTCTCCCAGGATGGTATTAGGGATTTATGTAGATATGAAACCTAATCCTGGAAGCTAACGTTTCCAGTGAATGAAGAAAAATTAACAGAAAAGTGTAGGTAACCAGAATGATGGCAAGTCAGTGGTAGAGCCAGATGGATGAGTCTCAAAAAAGCAGAGATTTGCATAAAATGAGCCTTGAAAATCTGGTAAGAGTTTAGCTGGTAGAGATGAACAGGCTAACAAAGAAGCATATAAATTAGTAGAAACAAATGATCAAATTTACAGAAGTCTGTAAGTTGCAGAAACGTGGACTAATCCATTCTGGATGAATCATAGAATGTGAATAGGAAAAACTGGAGGGGGCTAACATTAATGTAGCTCATTGCCCTGTTTTGCTGGGCTCTCAGTACCAGTATAAGGAATATTGACTTAGAAATGGAATGTCTTTGAATGATTTTGAGAAAAATAGCAGTGTGATGAGAGTAAAATAAATTGCCTTAAGTGTAATTTGGAAGGATGATTAGTTAGAATAATTTCAGAAGAGATGATGCACAGAATGAACCTTGATGAACTTGCAGAAATCAGACAGATGTTAAAGGGAGAAGATTTCACACAGAGAGAATGGCACGTACAGAGGCACAGGGATGAGAATTATGACATTGAATTAGGGCAGGGATTTTCAAGCTTGGTACTATCGACATTTTGGGGTAGATAATTATTTGTGCTGTGCTGTTCATTTTGGGATGTTTGCAGTATCTCTGGCCTCTACCAAATAGATGCCAGTAGTACTCCCTTTTCAAGTTGTGACAACAAACAATGGCGCGAGACATTACCTGTGTGCCCTGTGAGTAGAGAGTGGGGAATATAGCCTGTGGCTGAGAACCAATGAATTAGAGGAAATGCACATATTTAACGGAACCACAAAATAAATTTTAGCAATGGATTGGCTAGAAATAGAGCTAGAAAAATATAGCTAGATAAAATATTTTAGCTTGCTTTGTTGTATATTTCTTATTTTATACTGGTGATTAGAATAAAAGCAAGAAAGTGTGTATTTTAGAAAAATTACATTAAAGGTAGTGTGAAGGAGCAGTCTGTTGTCTGGGAGTCTAGTTTTGATAGAGAAATTCTGGAAGTCTGGTTTTGGTAGTGTGACTGAGTATTCAAAGGGAGGAAGTGGAGAAATAAAGGAGGTTGAGGAGATTGAAATAATAAAATATGGGGACCTGGATCATTTGTACAAGAAAAAATTGGAGGATTGAAGGAAAATTCAGATTTTTAGCTTTGATAATTGAGACGATGAAAGTATCATGTACAAAGTAGGTAATAAAAGTCAGGGGAAGTATGTTCTGCTGGACTGATAAGGAATATTGTGATTAATTCATTTTTGGTTAGGTTTAATTAGATTAAACTAAATATGGTTGACCAATAGGCGGATAGACCCATGTATGTTTGTCTTGAATATGTAGACTTAGACATCAACAGTATCAAGAAGTGTTTATAATGAATAGAGATGAGGCCAACGTACAAATCTTAGAGATAAATATTACTGAAGGAGCAAGTGGAAGAAGAAAACCTGGCAAAAGTGTTTCAAAATGAGTACTCTACAAGACTGTACAAAAAGTCAAGGAAAGAGGTAATTTTAAGAATGTTGATATAGGAGGTAGAGTTGGGAGGATCACTTGAAGCCAGAAGTTCAAGACTAGCCTGGACAACAAAGTGAGGCTCCCATTTCTACAAAAATAAAAAATTATTATACAAGTATAGTGGCATATTTCTGTAGTCCCAGCTCCTTGGGAGGAGCAGGAGGATCCCTTGAGCCCAGGAGTTTAAGGCTACAGTGAACTATGATCACACACTTCACTGAAACCTGGGCAACCGAGCAAGCCTCTGTTTCTAAAATAAATAAATAAATAAATGTTGATGTAATAATATTTTCAAATAATCAGTAAGACAAATATCAGAAAGATAGGATTCTTCTGCAAAGCCATTGGTGACCTTGACAAAGTAATTTTACTGAGAGTGGCAAAGAGAGGTAATTAAAAGTGAGATTAGGAAATGGAGTATAGACTATTACTTCCACATGTATATATTATTTAAAAGCTAAAATGCAAGAGAATGAGTAAAAGAAAACATGGACAACTAAAGAAAGGTTTGGTTTTCTTTTAAAACTATATGAAACAACTATATATATGTATATATTTATATATACTTATAAAAAGTCTGGTAAAGAGGCTGAGTTTGAAAGGATACCCAAGAGAAGACATGAAGGAAGGAAGAACACAATAAGTATTTATAAGAAAGTGGGAGACAGAGTAAAGGGAAGAAATTTGTCTGGTCAGATGAGGGGCATCTATTCTGTAGGACAAGGAAGGAGGGGATATAAAAATATGCAGAGGCTGGGCACAGTGGTTCATGCCTCTAATCCCAGCACTTTGGGAAGTGGAGGTGGGCCAATCACCTGAGATCAGGAGTTCCAGACCCATTGGGCCAACATGATGAAACCTTGTCTCTACTAAAAATATAAAAATTAGCCGGGCATGGTGGCATGTGCCTGTAATCCCAGCTACTCAGGAGGTTGAGGTAGGAGAATCGCTTGAACCCGGGAGGCGGAGGTTGCAGTGAGCCAAGATTGTGCCACTCACCTCCAGCTTGGGATACAAAGCAAAAAAAAAAAAAAAAAAAAAAAGAAAATATGCAGATAACTAGGAAAGAGAGGGGCTTGAAAATTGAAGAATTTTGCATCTTCAATTTGATTTGATTTTACTTCTTTTTTTTTATTTTTCTGTAACAAAAGATACTAAATAATCTTCTAAAAGTAATAGTAACTGTGGGTTTTGGAAGAAACACAATAAAAAACAATTTTGAATTTTTTCTGGAAAATAAGAAAGAAAATTGTTTTAGCACAGTAAATACAGAGTTAGGGTTTGTTGGAGAAGTGAGAGCTGATGTAAATTTGTTGACCATGAATCACAGTGACATTATTCCGTGTAGTTAAATGAATTTTATCAGTGTTTCCCGACATGTCTGCCACAGGAATAGAAAAGAAAACCAGTTGGATTGATAAAGTTGTTTTTTGGCTTGTTTTTCCTGCAAAATAGGAACAATAGGAAGGGGATGAAAGAGTGAGAAATTGCTTGATTAAATAGATCATGAAAGAAAGGCTAAATTGTAAAGCAATATGAGAAGAAAAATTTTTTTTAAAGTAGATATATTAGGAAAAAAGTTGAATCTGTAAAATTAGTGGATTTCTTGACTCCTGAAAGACTTGGAAAATTAAAGGGCCATTAATTATCCAGGTGCATATTCCCAAAAATATGCCTGGAATTCAGGAAAGGCAAAAAGCTGTTGACATAAGAATTATCTACACATAATTAATAATTAATGTTTTATGAGTAGATAAAATTATGTGAGAAAATGAGAAGGCATAAACCAGCCAATGTTAACGTTAAGGGGAAATGCTTGTTAATTTCAATGACAAAATGCAAATGATACAAAATAATTTTTTTTTTAAAATAACATTTTGGGTCTTGGTCTTTTGTTCCAGATGTAATATAAGATATAGAGTGCAAAATTAAGGAATGGGGTGAGAGGAAGAAAAAGAACTAGCAGAGGAAGAAAAGAAACTAGCAGGGGAGCAACATAATTCAATATTACAAAAGGGGAAAACAGGAGATGTTTCTCAGAGGTGGAATTAGCAAACAATACTGAGGAGGTTATTTGGGCTGTTTACAAACATTTGGTCTCTAACTCTTGGTTACATGGTAAGATTGCCCTTAGCACCCTGCATCCTTTGAATTCAAGAAAAGTCAACTGACTCATTCTGACAATTAAATTGTGAAAAGAAGCAATGTTTCACTTCCAGGTGGAATCTTTAAATGCAAGAACATGCTATATTCAATGACAATGTTCCAGAAAATTCTGCTCTATCAGAGTCCCGAAGTGACAGTGGCATAGATAGGTCAGATATCCCAGCTGGCCCCCACTGGGCATGGAGTATGAAAATCATGCCTTTGTTTAGTTTAAGCCATTGAGATTTTTGGTTGTTCATTATGCAGCACAGTCTAGCCTAGCCTAAATGTAATAAATGAAATACAAGCAAGGTGTCAAGAAAAATGAGGGAAAAAAAGTCCAAGGATTTGATACCTATGCCAACAGTTTTTCAATGATGCCTTTTACTTGTCAAAAATAAGTCAAACTTTATAGCGAGGGCTTTATATTTCCTATCTTTCTTTGGTATTTAAATTTTTCATTGTATCATATTACTTCTCAAAGTTTGTCTAGTCTCAGATTTGACAGTAAAATACTTTGCTATTGCTGAAAGTTTTCCTCCTTTTATCGCCTAACATATTGTGGTTGCTGTAATTTGTGGTGGCTGAAATGAAGTATGTTGACATACAGAGAAACTTTTCAAATTTGGAAACTACACTGTAAATGGAATGAAATTACAAGAGAATATGTAGCTCACCAATGAATATGTTCAAGGTGAAGCTTGATGACCTTTTATGAGCAGCAACACTATCATTTACTAAACACCTATTACCTGTTAGATAATATATTGGTGTTTTATTGATGCCATTTTATTTTACATGCATGGCAGTCTTGATGAGTAGATATAATTAATTTTACTACTGTGAAAGTTTGCATAAATTACCTAATGTCTAATAGCTAGTAAGTGGCTGAGCCTGGATTCAACTGTAATATGAATAATACCAAAACATGTATTCTTATGTCAGAAAAAGGAAGTATGGTCTGAGTGTTCATTTTAATCCTTACCATCAATATGATTTCTTTTTTATTTGTCCACATTCATGTTACTGTAGAATAACACTCTTTGATTTTGCACCTCAATATTGTATATCGAATCTGGAATGAGAGACTGATACCCAACATGTTTTCACAATAAGATTTCTGTTGTCATTTCCATGTTAAGCACTTTTCTTAGGAAAAAGAAAAACATGAGTTTTTATTTTTTACAAGGTATAATAAAATTTTTCTTTTATAAGCTACATGAAAAACAGTACCAGAAATTCTACTGCACCCTTGAGTTTGAGTGATCTAAAATTTCACCATAGGTATCTCTCAAAAGAGATTAATCACTTGCAGATAATAATGAAGGCACTGTTGAAATAATTTAAATGATTGATTGAAGTATTTGAGAGAGAAAGTCATTGTAAGGTATATAATTTTCTTTTTCTCTTCTCTGATGCGTGAATATAATTCCTTGAATATAAAAGGAGAGGGGAAAATAGCATAATACCTTGAAATTTCCCACATGAAACTTAGTGAGAAATATGACATGACAAAAATACTTATCCAGCAGCAAACACTTTTTTCACACAGCATCCTTCTTGACATGTTATTTTTGGCAGGAAATGATTTATTAGAAAATGTCTACAGTATGGAGCCTAAATAAATCAAGTTGGTTGGGTATTAAGAAACAATAATAATCAAATATAAAGGTGAACTCATTAACTTTTGTTACCATTGCTTCAGCGTAACCCAGTGATTCTCAAAGTGCTGTCCCTGCACCAGCAACATAAGCAGCACTGGGAACTCATCAGAAATGCAAAATCTTCAGTTCCTACCCAGACCTATTGATTCAAAAACCCTAGGGATAAGGTCTGGCAATCTATTTTTTAACAAGCAGATGCTGATACAGATAAATATTTCTGTTGTTACTTTTTGTGGGCATATAATGTTCACATACACACATATACATATATATATGTGTGTGTATATATATATGTGTATATATATATATACACACACATATATGTGTGTAGTTACAAACCATTCAATTATACTGTCAGTTATTTTTAAATGTACAATTAAATTATTTTGACTATAGTCACTATGTTGTGCTATCAAATACTAGGTATTATTTATTATTTCAAAAAATTTTTGTACACATTAACCACCCCCACTTATGCCCTACCTCCCAATATTGTTCCCAAATTCTAGTAACCATCCTTCTATTACTTTACATCCCACAAATAAATGAGAATATATGATGGTTGTCTTTCTCTACCTGGCTTATTTCACTTAACATAGTAACCTCTAGTTCCAACCATATTGTTGCAAATAGCAGGATCTCATACTATTTTATAGCAGAATAGTACTTTTTTGTGCATAAGTACCTTATCTTATTATTATACTTTAAGTTCTGGAGTACATGTGCAGAACGTGCAGGTTTGTTACATAGGTATACATGTACCATGGTGATTTACTGCACCCTTGAATCCATTATCTATATTAGGTATTCCTCTGAATGCTATCCTTCCCCTAGGCCCCATACCCTAACAGGATCTGGTGTGTGATGTTCCCCTCCCTGTGTCCTTGTGTTCTCATTGTTCAATTCCCACTTATGAGTGAGAACATGCGGTGTTTGATTTTCTGTTCTTGTGTTAGTTTGCTGATAATGATGGTTTCCAGCTTCATCCACGTCCCTGCAAAGGACATGAACTCACACTTTTTTATGACTGCATAGTATTTCATGGTGTATATATGCCACATTTTTTAATACAGTCTATCATTGATGGACATTTGGGTTGGATCCAAGTCTTTGCTGTTGTGAATAGTGCTGCCATAAACATACATGTGCATTTACATCTTCATCAACAGGGTAAAACTGTTCCTATTTTTCCACATCCTCTCCAGCACCTGTTGTTTCCTGACCCTTTAATGATTTCCATTTTAATGATGTGAGATGGTATCTCATTGTGATTTTGATTTGCATTTCTCTAATAACCAGTGACGATGAGCTTTTTTTCATGTTTGTTGGCTGCATAAATGTCTTTTTGAGAAGTGTCTGTTCATATCCTTAGCCCACTTTTTGATGAGGTTGTTTGTTTTTTTCTTATAAATTTGTTTAAGTTATTTTTAGATTCCGGATATTAGCCCTTTGTCAGACGGATATATTGCAAAAATTTTCTCCCATTCTGTATGTTCCCTGTTCACTCTGAGGATAACTTCTTTTGCTGTGCAGCAGCTCTTTAGTTTAATTAGATCCCATTTGTTAATTTTGGCTTCTGTTGCTATTGCTTTTGATGTTTTAGTCATGAAGTCTTTTCCCCTACTTATGTCCTGAATGGTATTGCCTGGGTTTTCTTCTAGAGTTTTTATGGTTTTAGGCCTTATATTTAAGTCTTTAAATCATCTTGTGTTAATTTTTGTATAAGGTATAAGCAAGGAGTACAGCTTTAGTTTTCTGCATATGGCTAGCCAGTTTTCCCAACACCACATATTAAATAGGGAATCCTTTCCCCATTGCTGGTTTTTGTCAGGTTTGTCAAAGATCAGATGGTTGTAGATGTGTGGTGTTATTTCTGAGGCGTCTGTTCTGTTTCACGGATCTACGTGTCGGTTTATTACCACTATCATGTTGTTTGGTTAGTGTAACCTTGTAGTATAGTTTGAAGTCAGGTAGCATGACACCTCCAGCTTCGTTATTTTTGCTTAGGGTTGTCTTGGATATGGGGCACTTTTTTGCTTCCATATGAAATTTTAAGTCTTTTTTCCTAATTCTGTGATGGAAGTCAATGGTAGCTTAATGGGGATAGCATTGAATTTATAAATTACTTTGGGCAGTACGACCATTTTCACAATATTGATTCTTTCTATCCATGAGCATGGAATGCTTTTCCATTTGTTTATGTCCTCTCTTATTTCCTTGAGTAGAGGTTTGTGGTTCTCCTTAAGAGGTCCTTCACATCCCTTGTAAGTTGTATTCCTAGGTATTTTATTCTCTTTGTAGCAATTGTGAATGTGAGTTCACTCATTATTTGGCTCTCTGTTTGTCTATTGTTGGTGTACAGGAATGCCTGTGATTTTTGCAGATTGATTTTGTATCCAGAGACTTTGCTGAAATTACTTATCACCTTAAGGAGATTTTGGAGTGAGATGATGAGATTTTCTAAATATACAATCATGTCATCTGCAAACTCAGACAGCATGACTTCCTCTCTTTCTATCTGAATACGCTTTATTTCTCTGTTGCCTGATTTCCCTGGGCAGAAAATTCAATACTATGTTGAATAGGAGTGGTGAGAGAGGGCATCCTTGTTTTGTGCCAGTTTTTAAAGGGAATGCTTCCAGCTTTTGTCCATTCAAAACATTGGTTGTGGGTTTATCATAAATAGCTCATTATTTTTAGATACTCTCCATCAATATCTAGTTTATTGAATTTTTATCACGAGGGGTGTTAAATTTTATTAAAGGCCTTTTCTGCATCTATTGAGACAATCATGTGGTTTTTGTCATTTGTTCTGTTGCTGTAATGGATTATATTTATTGATTTGTATATGTTGAACCAGGCTTTTATCCCAGGGATGAAACTGACTTGATTGCGATGGATAAGTTTTTGATGTGCTGCTGGATTCAGTTTTCGAGTATTTTATTGAGGAATTTTGTATAGATGTTCATCAGGGATATTGGGCTGAAATTTTCTTTTTTTGATGTGTCTGCCAGGTTTTGGTATCAGGATAATTCTGGCCTCATAAAATGAGTAAGGGATTATTCCCTCTTTTTCTATTGTTTGGAATAGTTTCAGAAGGAATGGTACCATCTCCTCTTTGTACCTCTGTTGGAATTTGGCTGTAAATCCTTCTGGTCCTGGACTTTATTTTTTTGGTTTGTAGGCTACTAATTACTGCCTCAACTTTAGAACTTGTTACTGATCTATTCTGGGATTCGATTACTTTTTGTTTTAAACTTGGAAGAGTGTATGTGTCCAGGAATTTATCCATTTCTTCTAGATTTTCTAGGTGTTTATAGTATTCTCTGATGGTAGTGTGTACGTCTGTGGGATCAGTGGTGATATCACTTTTATCATTTTTTATTGTGGCTATGTGATTCTTCTTTCTTTTCTTCTTTAATTAGTCTTTCTACTATTCTATCTATTTTGTTGATCTTTTCAAAAAACCAGCTCCTGGATTCATTTATATTTTTGAAGGGTTTTTCGTGTTTATATCTCCTTCAGTTCTGCTCTAATCTTTGTTATTTCTTATCTTCTGCTAGATTTGAATTTGCTCTTGCTTCTCTAGTTTTTTTAATTGTGATATTATGATGTCAAATTTAAATTTTTCTTGCTTTCTCTT
Organism: Sapajus apella; assembly: GCF_009761245.1. NCBI lineage: Eukaryota > Metazoa > Chordata > Mammalia > Primates > Cebidae > Sapajus > Sapajus apella. The sequence goes on from NW_022436945.1 coordinate 32,821,100, forward strand.
TTGGGCATTTAGTGCTATAAATTTCCCTCTACATACTGCTTTAAATGTGTCCCAGAGATTCTGGTACATTGTTTCTTCATTCTCATTGGTTTCAAAGAACATCTTTATTTCTGACTTAATTTCATTATTTGCCCAGTAGTCACTCAGGAGAGTGTTGTTCAGTTTCCATGCAGTTGTGTGGTTTTGAGTGAGTTTCTTAATCCTGAGTTCTAATTTGATTGCACTGTGGTCTGAGAGACTGCTATTATTTTAATTATTTTCCATTTGCAGAGAAATGTTTTACTTTCAATTATATGGTCAATTTTAGAATAAGTGTAATGTGGTGCTGAGAATAATGTATAATCTGTTGATTTGGGGTAGAGAGTTCTGTAGATGTCTATTAAGTCCACCTGGTCCAGAGCTGAGTACAAGTCCTGAAAATCCTTATATATTTTCTGTCTTGTTGATCTGTCTAATATTGACAGTGGGTTGTTAAAGTCTCCCACTATTATTGTGTGGGAGTCTAAATCTCTTTGTAGGCCTCTAAGAACTTGCTTTATAAATCTGGGTGCTCCTCTATTGGGCACATATAGATTTAGAATAGTTAGCTCTTGTTGTTGCATTGATCCCTTTACCATTTTGTAATGCCCTTCTTGTGTCTTTTGATCTTTGTTGGTTTAAAGTATGTTTCATCAGAAATTAGAATTGCAACCCCTGCTTTTTTTTTCCTTATCTTTCTTTCCATTTGTTTGGTAAATCTTCCTCCATCCCTGTATTTTGAGCCTATTTGTGTCTTTGCACATGAGATGGGTCTCTCAGATACAGCACAGCAATGAGTCATGACTAGATTTAATTTGCCACTCTGTATCTTTTAATTGGGGCATTTAGCCAGTTTACATTTAAAGTTAATATTGTTATGTGTAAATTTGATCCTGTCATTATAATGCTAGCTCATCATTTTGCCCTTTAGATGATGCAGTTTCTTCAAAGTGTCAACGATCTATACCATTTGGTATGTTTTTGCAGTGGCTGGTACCAGTTGTTCCTTTCCATGATTAGTGCTTCCTTCAGGAGCTCTTGTAAGGCAGGCCTGGTATTGAGAAAATCTCTCAGCATTTGCTTGTTTGTAAAGGATTTTTTTCTCTTTCTCTTAAGAAGCTTAGTTTGGCTGGGTATGAAATCCTGGGTTGAAAATTCTTTTCTTAAGAATGTTGAATATTGGTGCCCCACTATCTTCTGGCTTGTAGGGTTTCTGCTGAGAGATCCGCTGATGGTCTTCCTTTTGTGGGTAACCAGGTCTTTCTCTCTGGCTGTCCTTAATATTTTTCCCTTCATTTCAACTTTGGTGAATCTGACAGTTATGTGTCTTGGAGTTGCTTTTCTTGAGGAGTATCTTTGTGGTGTTCTCTGTATTTCCTGAAATTGAATGTTGGCCTGTCTTGCTAGGTTTGGGAAGTTCTCCTGGATAATATCTGGAAAAGTGTTTTTCAGCTTGGTTCCATTCTCTCTGTTACTTTCAGGTACACCAATCAAATGTAGGTTTAATCTTTTCACATAGTCCCATATTTCTTGGAGGCTTTGTTTTTTTCCTTTTATTCTTTTTTCTCTAATCTTGTTTTCTCATTTTATTTCATTAAATTGACCTTCAATCTCTGATATACTTTCTTTCACTTGATCAGTTCTGCTACTGATATTTGTGAATGCTTCATGAAGTTCTTGTGCTGTGTATTTCAGCTCCATCAGGTCATTTATGTTCTTCTCTAAACTGGCTATTCTAGTTAGTAATGCTTCTAACTTTTTTTTTTCAATATTCTTAGCTTTCTTGCATTGGGTTAGAACAAGCTCCTTTAGCTTAGAGGAGTTTGTTATTACCCACGTTCTGAAGCCTACTTCTGTCCAGTTTTGTTCCCTTCCTGGCAATTAGTTGTGATCTTTTGTACAAGAAGAGGCATTCCAGTTTTGGAAGTTTTCATTCATTTCATCCTGGTTAATCCTCATCTTTGTGGATTTATCAACTTTTGGTCTTTGATGTTGGTGACCTTCAGCTTGGGTTTCTGTGTGGTTATTGTTTTTTTTTTTTTTTTTTTTTTTTTTGATGTTCATGTTATTCCTTTTCGTTTGTTAGTTTGCCTTCTAATAGGCACCTGTGCTAAAGGTCTGCTGGAGTTTGCTGGAAGTCCACTCCAGACCCTGTTTTCCTGGGTATCACCAGCGGAGGCTGCAAAACAGCAAAAATTGCTACCTGTTCATTCCTCTGGAAGCTTTCTCCCAGAGGGGCACCTACTAGATGCCAGCCAGAGATCTACTGTATGTGGTGTCTGTCGACCCCTGCTGGGAGGTGTCTCCCAGTCAGGAGGCATGGAGGTCAGGGACTCACTTGAGGAGGCAGTCTGTCCCTTAGCACACTCCCTTACCAGTGCTATGCTGGGAGATCTGCTGCTCTCTTCAGAGCCAGTAGTCAGGAACATTTAATTCTGCTGAAGCTGTGCCCACAGCCCCCCTTTCCCAGGTCCTCTGTCCCAGGGAGATGGGAATTTGATCTATAAGCCCCTGACTGGGGCTGATACCTTTCTTTCAGAGATGCCCTGCCCAGAGAGGAGGAATCTAGAAAGGCAAGTCTGTGGCTTTGCTGAGCTGTGGTAGCTTCCCCCAGTTTGAACTTCCTTGTGACTTTGTTTACACCATGAGGGGAAAACCACCTACTTAAGCCTCAGTAATGGTGAATGCCTCTCCACTCATCAAGCTCAAACATCTCAGGTTGACTTCAGACTGCTGTTCTGACAGTGAGAATTTCAAGCCAGTGGATCTCAGCTTGCTGGGCTCTATGGTGGTGGGATCTGCTGAGCTAGACCACTTGGCTCTCTGTCTTCAGCCCCCTTTCAGGGGAGTAAATGGATCTGTCTTGCCGGCATTCCAGGTGTCACTGGGGTAGGAAAATAAACTCCTGCAGCCAGCTCCATGTTTGCCCAAATGGTCACCCAGTTTTGTGCTTGAAACCCAGGGCCCTGGTGGTGTAAGGACCCAAGGAAATCTCACGGTCCGGAGTTGCAAAGACCATGGGAAAACAGTGCACTGTTTCTCATGGCACAGTCCTTCATGGCTTCCCTTGGCTAGGAGAGGGAGTTTCCTGAATTCTTGCCAGCCAGAGATCTACTGTATGTGGTGCTTCCTAGGTGAGGTGATGCCCCACCCTACTTCAGCTTGCCCTCTGTGGACTGCACCCACTGTCCAACCAGTCCCAATGAGACAAACCAGGTGTCTCAGTTGGAAATGTAGAAATCACCTGCCTTCTGCATTGATCTTGCTGGCAGCTGCAGACTGGAATTCTTCCTATTCAGCCATCTTGCCAGCAATCCAATTACCATATTTTTATTCATTTATCTGTTGATGGGCACTTAAATTGCTTCAAAATCTTGGCTATTGTGAGCAGTGCTGCAATAAAGATAGGCGTGCAGATAGTTTTTCCATATTCTGATTTCCCTTCTTTGGGGTATATACTCACCAGTGGGATTGCTGAATCATACGGTAGCTCTACTTTTAGTTTTCAAGAAACCTCCAAACTGTTATCTATAGTGGTTGGTTGTACTAATTGACATTCACACCAGAAGTGTATGAGGGTTCTGTTTTCTTCACTTCCTTGTCAACATGTTTGTTATTGCTGGCCATTTAACTGAGGTAAGATGATATCTCATTGTAGTTTTAATTTGCATTTCTCTGATGATAGGTGATGTCGAGCACCTTTTCATGTGCCTGTTTGCCATTTGTATGTCTACTTTTGTGAAATCTCTATTCAAATCTTTTTCCCATTTTCAGATTGGATTTTTAGATTTTTTTCCTATAGACTTGTCTAAGCTCCTTATATATTCTGGTTATTAATCCCTGTCTAATGGGTAGCTTTCGAATATTATCTCCCATTCTGTGGGTTATTGCTTCACTTTATTGAATGTACCCTTTGCTTTGCAGAAGCTTTTTAACTTAGTGTGATCCCATTTGTCCATTTTTGTTTTGTCTGCCTTTGCTTGTGAGTTATTACTGAAGAAAGTTTTGTCCAGAGTAAAGTCCTGGAGAGTTTTTCCAATGTTTTCTTGTAATTTTCTTGTAGTTTTATAATTCAAGGTCTTCAGTTTAACTATTTAATTCATTTAGATTTAATTTTTGTGAATGGTGAGAGATAGGCATCAAGTTTCTTTCTTTTGCATAAGGATATCCAGTTTTCACAGCACCATTTATTGAAGAGACTGTTCTTTCTCCAATGTATGTTCTTGGTATCTTTGTTGAAAATGAGTTCACTGTAGGTATATGCAGCTAAAATTTGAGAACCACTGACCTAATCCATCACTAATACTTGGACAAATGCATATCCTATTCTCAGCCTTCATTTTTAAACAGTGATTCTTAAATTGGCTGAATGTTAGATAATCTGCAAGTCCTTTTGAAAAATATCAGTGTCCAGATCCACCCCCAAGCAAAGTGCATTGGCATTACCCAGATGGCTTTGAGAGCCAGTGGGAACTGAGATCCACTAACCTATGGCTGCATAGGACACAGTGAAAAGATTTTTGATCACAGTTTCCTTCAAAGTGAATCAGAGTCCTGATCCAAATTTTCATTAATGGTATATATTTAAGCAAGTCATAAAACTGTGAGTTTCTTCATTACAAAATTTTGCTAGTGCTCAATGGGTTAAATTATGTAAAAATGCATAGCAAATTCTAAAATGTTGCTTCTCAACAGTGGTTCAAGGTGAGCAACACCTCGTCTTGGTTAGAACTGTAGAGCTTCCAACCTTACCAGAAACTTGATGGAAACAGAATCTGCATTTTAAAGCGATTTCTCTTTCATATACACATCAATGTTTGGAAAGCACTCTTCTAAAGCATGAAGACAATATAAGTCTTATGACAATATACAAAAAGGAAAACATAATATTTCTTATAACTCAAATTATGCTTAGCTTTAAATGATTGTGGGATTACAATCCAGGGGAGGAATTAAAAATGAATATTTATGCTTCATATTTTCACTTGAGGTTTCCATTTGAAACTGAAAACAGGAAGACTTAGTAAGCTCATTTGTTCAACAACAAAGACAGAAGTGAGTATTGCTCTCCTCAGGGTTTGCTGGGTTGCCAAAATTGTGAGAGCAACTTACATATCGGACTCTTCCTTACAGACATTGTTCCACATATTTTACACACTTTAGGAGGCATAGAATCCAGTTGTTGCTATTCAAATACTAGCAAAAAAAGAGAGTAATATGATGATGAATAACCTGGAATAGCAAACACCTACAGTAAAAGACTTGTCAATAAACACATGTACATTATTATCACTATATACGGCCGGGCATGGTGGCTCACACCTGTAATCCAGTCACTTTGGAGGCCAAGGCGGGCGGATCACCTGAGGTCGGGAGTTCAAGAACATTATTATCACTATAGAGTATCACAAAGAGACAAACAAGTTTAAATCAACAAATTATAAATAAATGTCATGGTAATGTTATGTCTAAAATGAGTTTCAAACAAGGACCCAAAAAACAATGCCTCATAGAGATAGTTTGACATAATGAGTTTGATTTCCTTAATTAGGTATCCCTTGCTATTTAATGAAGTACAATTATAAGGCACAGATTATTTTTTCTTATAATACCATTTTTGTATTCCTCTGCTTTTTGGAGGAAGTAATAAACTGCTGGGCTAACTGTAAGTACAATAAATACCCTCATACACTTCAGCTCATCTGTTGGATAAAGTATATCAACTTAGCAGGATTGTTTTATTTGAATTTATTTTCTATAAGGATGAAAAGCCATAATAAACGTGGGTAAATGGATCCCATCGGTACATAAATAACTACTCAACCAAGAGAGCTATGGAAGAATAGGTTTGTTTTCCACCATCTGGTGCATCAGATAATATTATCAAAGCAGCAGTAGGTGGTGGTGGGAAAACATCCATTTCATTTCCATCCTTGAGAAAACAGTAGCATTTGGAAAACACATTCTCTTTGCTGGGCCATCTAGCTAAATAGTATGCAGCCTAAAAGGTTTTAAATTTTTAATATATTTGCACTTTAGTGATTCCCATCATGTTACAGGTAGGGAAAGGGCCAGACATAAACCTGACATCTAAAATGTCCTGTTTTCTTATATATCAGAAACAGCACCATCATAAATAGAACAGAAAACTCCAATTTTGGGGTCTAGACTGATGGAAAGTGTCTGAACAAAGCACAAGTAGGAGCCATTGCATTCTCAGAGAGCCAAGAAAGGTAGAACCCCAAAACTTAACTGACATTATCCTCCACCTTAGGTATATCATCCTACAGAAAGCTCTAAAATTTAAGTACTCATACCTTGATTAATCCTTTTTTATTATAACTTATTCATTCCAAACATTTTAATTTAGCACTTCCAAATCTCAGGTTTTGAAATCTCATCATGTTTATTTTTTTTTTTTCTTGCTGAATAAATCTGTTTCCTTCATCAGACTCTGTGTTCCTTATAGACATTGTTTCTTATAGATTTGTGGGCATAGAGTCAAGTGTCCAAACAAATTACAATTTAATTTTTTAACTTGTTCTGTTTTATGTACTTTTTGGCCTCATTCTGATGAATCTAGAAGACTTGTGAAATCATTTTTAGGGAAAAGTTTCAATGGAGGGTCAAGATGGGGAAGAAAACATGCTTGTTCATTTCAAATTAATAGCTCACATTTGGAAACTATCTACATCCAATTGTTCCAAATGTTTTCAGATTCTGTTTTCAAATGTTTACAGTGACTAGCTTCTTAGGTAGTAGAGGGTCCACTGAATGAAAAATTCCTGTAAAGACAGAGGTTGTACTCTATCTGGTGTTAATAATGTAAAATATTTCACTTTATTTCGGTTTCCACAAGTACAAAACACTTCAATAGATATGAAAAAATCTATGTTTCCTTCATTTCTAAAAATCTATGAATAAATAATTTCCAAATCCTTTGAAAGTTCTTTTATATGCTTATAAATTAAATTCACCTCTGTGAAACAAAAGAAAAATATGTCAGCAAAAGCCTTATATATGGCCATACAACTAAGAACTTACATTAATTAAGGATTTACTGGCAGCCAAGCTCTGTGCTGAGCACTTTATATAGATTATCTTGTTTTATAATCACAAAAGCTCTATCTCTATTTCACTTGTAAGGAAATTGAGGCTCAAAGAAATTAACCATTTCTTATTTCATAGCTGCTAAGAGGCAGTACTATGGTTTGAATCCAATCAGTTTTCAGAGCTTATACTATAAATCACATTCTACAGCTGTTCTGTGCCATCTAAAAATATATTTTCAAATATATTTAAGTCTTTGCTATAATATTTTTGATGCATATTACTGTAATTTTTATCATGTAATCTCTAAAGTAAGATAAGGCCCTAAAAAATGTATGGTTGTTTCAGTTTTCTAGCTTATGAATGAGCTTTTCAAACAATAAGTTATCTGCTCATAAAGTAGCTAATCTAATATTCAATGGTGCCTGATATTTCCAGAGAGTGACTTTTGGTCTTGAAGAATAATCTATTGGACAAAGTAATAGACAAAATTCAAAATATAAACTCACAGGATCTAGTTCCAAAATCTATGTTGTGTCTTACATTAGGGCACATTTCAATATCACTTAATAATTGTAGGGCTAAAGCCATCAGACAATAGAATAATATTATCCAAATACTAGAAAAAATAGCTATCATATTGGCAAAGTAAAAAAAACAAATCCTATGTTTGTGGATTTAAAAGAATCATTAAAACGTCCATATTACTCAAAGAAATCTACAGATTCAATGAAATCTTTATAAAAATTCCAAAGGTATTTTTTACAGAAATTAAAAAAAAAATCCCAAAATGTATAGGGAAACACAAAGGAACTCAAATAGTCTAATCAATTTTGAGCCAAAAGCACAAAGTTGGAGACATCACACTACCTGAATTCAAAATATAATACAAAGCTGTAGTAATAAAAACAGTATGATACTGGAATAAAAACAGTATGATACTGGAATAAAAATAGACATATAGGCCAACAGAACAGATTAAAGAGCCCCAAAATAAATCCATGCATTTACAGTCAACTAATCTTCAACAAAGGTACAAAGAGCACACAATGAAGAAAGGATAGTCTCTTCAATAATTACTGCTGGGAAAATGGGATATCCACAGGCAGACAAATGAAGTTGGACTTTTATCTCACATCATAAACAAATACAAACGTAAGATGAATTAAAGACTTGAATGTAAGACATAAAATTATAAAGCTACTATAAGAAAAAATAAGAAAAAATCTTCTTGACATTAGTCTTGGCAGTGGTTTTTTTAGATATGACATAAAAACTATAGGCAACAATAGCAAAAATAGAAAAATGGATTACATCAAACTACAAAGTTCCTTCACTGCAAAGAAAGTGACCAATAGAGTGAAGAAATAACCTGAAAAAAATTTGAGAAAATATTTGCAAATCATGCATCTGATAAGGGATTAGAACGCAAAATGTATACGGAACTTAAACGACGCAACAGCAAGAAAACAAATATTCTGATTAAAATTGGGGAAAGGACCTGAATAGACATTTCTCAAAAGAAGACATACAAATAAATGAGCAATAGGTATATGAAAAAAATATGCTCAACATCACAATGAAGGAGCATAAATTAAAACCACAATTAATATCACCTTACACCTGTTAGGATAGCTGTTATCAAAATTACAAAATATAAATGTTGGTGTGGGTGTGGAGTAAAGGGAAGCCTTACATAATGTTGGTGGGAATATAAATGGGTATAGCCATATGGAAAACATGGAGGATCCCTCAATAAATTAAATATAGACTACCATATGTTACAGCAATCCCACTTCTGAATATACATATAAAGAAAATTGAATCAGCATCTTAAAGAGATAGTTATATGCTCATGTTCATTGCTGCATTATTCACAATAGCCAAGAAGCCAAGATTTGGAAATAGCCAAGTCTCCATTGATGGATGAATGGTTAAAGAAAATGTGGCATATATCATAATGACTATGGCTAATACTGTATTGTTTACTTGAAATTTGCTAAGAGAATAGATCTCACCACACACACACACACACACAAATGGTAACTATGTCAGATGATGGATATGTTACATTGACTGTAGTTATCATTTCACAAACTAAACAAATATCAGAACACCATGTTGTAAACTGTAAATATATATATTTTTATTTGTTGTAAAGTATAAATATATATATTTATTTGTTGTAAAGTGTAAATATATATATATATATATATTTGTATTTGTCAAAGTATATAAATAATGCCAAGAAAAACATCAGCACAATATTAGAAAAGGAACAAAAGACATGAATAGGCATTTCAGAGTTGAGGAAATATATATGTCTGATAAATATGTATGCAATATTCAGTATCATTAGTGAGCAGGTGATGTGATTTGGCTATGTTCTCATCCAAATCTCATATTGAATTGTAACTCCCACAATTTCCATGTTTATTGGGAGCGACCCAGTAGGAGGTAATTGAATCAAGGGGGCAGGTCTTTCTCGTGCTGTTCTGACGGTGAATAAGTCTCACAAGATCTGGTGACTTTATAATAAGAAGTTCCTCTGCACAAGCTCTCTCTCTTTGCCTACCACCATCCATGTAAGATGTGACTTGCTCCTCTCCAGCCAAGATGTGAGGCCTCTCCAGCCAAGTGGAACTCTAAGTCTATTAAACCTCTTTTTCTTCCTAGTTTTAGGTATGCCTTTATCAGGAGCATGAAAATGTACTAATAAAACAGGGAAATATAAATCAAGAAAAACATAGATGCTATTTTACTTCTATTTCACTGGCAAATACTTCAGTGGTAAACAATAACGATTCTCAGAACAAAGTTAATGAAAAATAGCTCTTCTACATTGCTGGTGCTGGTGCCATTTCACTTGTTAGTATATATGCAAAAGAAACTCTTGTGCTAGCAAAATGGAATACACACATAAAAATTTTCAAAGTGATTCTAATCACAATGACTGTCCCTTCAAAATAATTTAAATTATCTATGGTGCAGTGATACAAGGGAATATTAAAAAAACAGTCAAAATTATCTACATGAACAAAAACTGTTTAAAAAGTGAAAATGAGTCCAAAATATACTGCTGTTTTAGTGAAATTAGAAATAAATAAAGCAAAAACACGTTTTTTTAGAATACATATAAATTCAACTAAACCACAGAAAAAGAAAGAATTAATGAGGAACGCAACTTCTGTAATATTGGCTAAGTCTTTCAGCGAAAGTCAGGACAATGAGTTGCTAGAGAAAATCATATTTACACAGATGTTACTGTCATTATTGCGTTCCCAATTTTTGTTTTTGGTGTTAGATCCACAGGTACTTCTTATAATGTTAAAATTAACTATTTATATGGCTAAACAAAAGTAAACCATAAATGGACTAGTAAAACAAAGAAGGATAAGAGGATAAAGTATGAGGTGTGGGTGCTATCTTACATAGAGGATCACAAAAGACCATTTTCCAACACATGGCAGAAAAAAAAAAAAAAACAACTTCTCATAAATCAACCTGTTCACATTCCTCTTAGTTCAAAACTCTAAAGCCTCCTTGTTTCCCACGGAAGAAAAGTAATCTAAATTCTTAAAATATTAACACAAGGCTTTTTATGAACTGACTTCTGCCTTTGTATACAGACTCATGACTTTTGATAATCATTCTACTTGAGTTTGCATTTCATGCCCCAGAAATTATTGCAACTTCCCTGAACCCATTATGGTCTCTCATGCCACAGACCTGCACTTTCATTTCTTCTGGTAAAAATTCAAGTCATTGAGGAGAACCAAGATCACTGAATAGAAAGAGCTCTGGAGTGGAGTTCCCAGCGAGAACAATGCAGAGGGTGAGTGATCATTGCATTTCCAAACTAGTTTTTACTGCCCACAGACCAGGAGATTCCCAGGCCAAAAAGTGTCATGAGTTTCCAGTATGGCTGTTTCAGCTGGCAGCATGGGTTTCCGCACAAAAACTCACACAAATCTGGGCGGCCATTTCAACTGGTGCCTGGAACACCTGGGAGACAGAGCTGCCCATTCAACTGAAAAAGAGGGGGCTGAAACACGGAGCCAGGTGATCTGGCTCAGCGGGTCCCACCACCACAAAGACCAGCAATCTGAAATGACCGGACTGAGAGTTTTGCAGCAAGTGCAGCTGGACCAGGTATGGTCCAGCTCAGTGGAGGGAAGGGTGTCCGCCATTACCAAGGCAGTCCAGCACCAGTCTGCCACTACCGAGACAGTCCACCATTACTGAGGCAGTCTGCCATTACCGAGGCAGTCCACCATTACCACCATTACCAAGGCAGTTCTAACTGTACCTCTGGAAACAAAACCACAAGGAAGTTTACACAGCAGCTGGCAGAGCCAGCGGCAACTCAGCAATGCCTCTGCTGGTAGACTGTGACTAAACTACCTCCTTGCTGGGCAGGGCACCTCTGAAAAAAAGGCAGCAGCAAATTAGGAATGTATAAATAAAGTCACACCTTCCCAGGGCAGAGCACCTGAAAAAAGAGGTGGTTATGAGTTCCACTGCTGCAGACTTAAATGTACCTCCCCAGCATCTCAGAATGGAACAACAGAGCTCGCAGTACAGCACTTGAGCTCCTATAACGGGCAGACTGTCTCCTCAAGCAGCTCCCTGACCCCTGTATATCCAAAGAGACACCTTATAAAGGGGACCCCAGGCTGACATCTGGCAGGTACCCTTCTGGGACAAAGATAATAGGCGAAGAAACCAGCAGCAACCCTTACTGTTCTGCAGCCCCCATGGGTGATATGCAGGCAAGCAAGGTCTGGAGTTAGAGGGGCCTGACTGTTAGAAGGATAACTAAAAAACAGAAAGAAATAGCTTCAACATCAACAAAAAGGATGTCCACTCAGAGATCCTATCCAAAAGTCATCAATTACAAACACCTTAGGTAAATAATTCCATGAATATGGGAAGAAACCAGTGCAAGAAGGATGAAAACACCAAAAACCAGAATGCCTCTCCTCCTTCATGGGATCACAACTCCTCACCACCAAGTGAACAAAGCTGGATGGAGAATGAGTCTGATAAATTGACAGAAACAAGCTTCAGAAGGTGGGTAATAGAAAACTTCTCTGAGATAAAATAACATGTACTAATCCAAAGAAAAGAAACTAAGAACCTTGAAAAAAGGTTAGACGAAATGCTAATGAGAATAAATAGCTTAGAGAAGAACATAAGTGACTTGATGGAGCTCAAAAACACAGCATGAGAACTTCGTGAAGCATACACAAGTTTCAATCGCCAAATCCACCAAGCAGAAGAAAGGATATCAGAGATTGAAGATCAACTCAATGAAATAAAATGAGAAGACAGATTAGAGAAAAAAAGAGTGAAAAGAAATGAACAAAGCCTTCATGAAATACGGGATTATGTGAAAAGTCCTAATCAATGTTTGATCAATGTACCTGAATGTGTTCGGGAGAATGAATACAAGCTGGAAAACACTCTTCAGGATATTATCCAGGAGAACTTCTCCAGCCTAGAAAGGCAGGCCAACATTCAGTCCAGGAAATGCAGAGAACACCACAAAGATATTCTTCAAGAAGAGCAACCCCAAGGCACATACTAGTCAGACTCACCAGAGTTGAAATGAAAAAAAAAAAATCCTCATGGCAGCCATAGAGAAAGGTCAGGTTACCAACAAAGGGAAGCCCATCAGACTCACAGCAGATCTCTCAGCAGAAATCCTACAAACTGGGAGAGAGTGGGAGCCAATATTCAACATCTTTAAAGAAAAGAACTTTCAACCTAGAATTTCATATCCAGCCAAACTAAGCTTCACAATTGAAGGAGAAATAAAATACTTTATGAAAAAGCAATTTCTGAGAGATTTTGTCAGCACCAGGCCTGCCTTACAAGAGTTCCTGAAAGAAACACTAAACATAGAAAGGAACAACCAGTTCCAGTCACCCAAAAAAGTACCAAATGGTAAAGACCAGCAACACAATGAAGAAACTGCATCAACTAAGGGTCAAAACAACCAGCTAGCATCAAAATGGCAGGATCAAATTCACACATAACAATATTAACCTTAAATGTAAATGGGCTAAATGCTCCAATCAAAAGACACGGAATGGCAAATTGAATAAAAAGTCAAGACTCATCAGTGTGTTGTATTCAGGAAACACATCTCACATGCAAGGACATACATAGGTTCAAAATAAAGGGATGGAGGAAGATTTACCAAGCAAATGAAAGACAAAAAAACAAAAAACAAACAAACAAACAAAAAAACCCAGGAGTTGCAATTCTAGTGTCTGAGAAAATGGACTTTAAATGAACAAAGATCAAAAGAGACAAAGGACATTACATAATGGTAAAAGGATCACTGCAACAAGAAGAGCTAACTATCCTACATATAGTTAGCACCTAGATACATAAAGCAAGTTCTTAAAGACCTACAAAGAGACTTAGGCTCCCACACAGTAATAGTGGGTGACTTTAACAATCCACTGTCAATATTAAACAGATCAACTAGACAGAAAATTAACAAGGATATTCAGGACTTGAACTCAAATCTGGACAAATCGAACCTAATATACATCTATAGAACTCTCCACCCCAAATACACAGAATATACATTCTCTCAGCACCACATTGCACGTACCCCAAAATTGACCACATAATTGAAAGTAAATCACTCCTCAACAAATGCAAAAGATTAGAAATCACAACAAACAGTCTCTCAGACCACAGTGCAAACAAATTAGAACTCAGGATTAAGAAACTAACTCAGAGCTGCAGAACTTCATGGAAACTGAACAACTGGCTCCTGAATGTCAACTGGATAAACAATGAAATGAAGGCAGAAATAAAGGTGCTCTTTGAAACCAATGAGAATGAAGACACAACATACCAGAATCTCCAGGAAACATTTAAAGCAGTGTCTAGAGGAAAATTTATAGCAATAGTTGCCCATATGAGAAGCAAGAAAACATCTAAAATCGACACCCAATCATCAAAATTGAAAGAGCTAGAGGAGGAAGATCAAAAAACTCAAAAGCTAGCAGGAGACAAGAAATAACTAAGACCAGAGCAGAACTGAAGGAGACAGAGACACAAAAAACCCTTCAAAAATCAGTAAATCTAGAAGGTGGTTTTTTGAAAAGATCAACAAAATAGACGGACTGCTAGCCAGATTAATAAAAAAGAAAAGAGAGAAGAATAAAATAGATGTAATAAAAAATGATAAAGTGGATATCACCACCGATTCCACAGAAATACAAACTACCATCAGGGATTACTACAAACAACTCTACACACATAAACCAGTAAACCTGGAAGAAATGGATAAATTCCTGAACACTTGCACCCTTCCAAGCCTAAACCAGGAAGAAGTTGAAACCATGAATAAATCAGTAACAAAGGCTGAAGTCGAGGCAGCAATTAATAGCTTACCAATCCAAAAAGCCCAGGTCCAGCCAAATTCTACCAAACATAGAAAGAGGAGCTGGTACCACTCCTTCTGAAACTATTCCAAACAATTCAAAAAGAGGGAATCCTTCCCAAATCATTTTATGAGACCAACATCATCCTGATACCAAAACTTGGCAGAAACTCAAGAAAAGAAGAAAACCCAGCCAACATCCATGATAAACATACAAGCAAAAATCTTCAATAAAATACTGGCAAACCGATTGCAACAGCACATCTAAAAGTTATCCATCATGATCAAGTAGGCTTCATCCCAGAAATGCAAGGCTGGTTCGACATACACAAGTCTATAAACATAATCCACCACATAAACAGAACCAAAGACAAAAACCACATGATTATCTCAATAGATACAGAGAAGGCCTTTGACAAAAATCAACAGCCCTTTATGCTAAAAACTCTCAATAAACTCGGTATCAAAAGAACGTATCACAAAATAATAAAAGCTATTTATGACAGACCCACAGCCAATGTTATACTGAATACGCAAAAACTGGAAGCATTTCCTTTGAAAACTGGCACAAGACAAGGATGCCACTCTCTCACCATTCCTATTCAGTATAGTATTGGAAATTCTAGCCAGAGCAATCATCAAGAAAAAGTAATAAAGGGTATTGAATTAGGAAAGGAGGAAGTCATATTGTCTCTATTTGCAGATGACATGATTGCATATTTAGAAGACCCCATCGTCTCAGCCCAAAATCTCCTTAAACTTATAAGCAACTTCAACAAAGTCTCAGGATACAAAATCAATGTGCGTGAATCACAAGCATTCCTTTACACCAATAACAGACTAACAGAGAGCCAAATCAAGAGCTAACTCCCATTCACAATTACTACAAACAGAATAAAATACCTGGGAATACAACTAACAATGGATGTAAAGGAACTCTTCAAGGAGAACTACAAACCACTGCCCAAGGAAATAAGAGACGACACAAACAGATGGAGAAACATTCCATGCTCATGGTTAGGATGAATCAATATTGTGAAAATGGCCATACTGACCAAAGTAATTTATAGATTCAACTCTATCCCCATCAACCTACCAATGACCCTCTTCACAGAACTGAAAAAACCACCTTAAACATCATATGGAACCAAAAGAGAGCCCGCATAGCCATGACAGTCCCAAGCAAAAAGAACAAAGTGGGAGGCATCATGCTACCTAACTGCAAACTATGCTACAAGACTACAGTAATCAAAACGGCATGGTATTGGTACCAAAACAGAGATATAGACCAATGGAACAGAACAGAGTCCTCAGAGGCAATGCTACACATCTACAACCCTCTGATCTTTCAGAAACCTGACAAAAACAAGCAATGTGGAAAGGATTCCCTGTTCAATAAATGATGTTCAGAAAACTGTGTAGCCATGTGCAGAAAAGAGAAACTGGACCCCTCCTGACACCTTACACGAAAATTAACTCCACATGGATTAGAGACTTAAACATGAGACGTAACACTATAAAAATCCTAGAAGAAAACCTAGACAAAACCATTCAGGCATAGCGGTAGGCAAGGACTTCATGACTAAGACACTAAAAGCATCAGCAACAAAAGCCAAAATAGACAAATGTGATCTAATTAAACTCCAGAGCTTCTGCACAGCAAAAGAAACAATCATTAGAGTGAACTGTGAACCAACAGAATGGGAAAAAATTTTTGCAATCTACACATCTGATGAAGGGCTAATATCCAGAATCTACAAAGAACTAAAACAGATTTACAAGAGAAAACAAACAAACTCATTCAAAAGTGAGAGAAGGTTATGAACAGATATTTTTCAAAAGAAGACATATATGAGGCCAACAAACATAAAAAAAAGCTCATCATCACTGTTCATTAGAGAAATGCAAATCAAAACCACATTTAGACACCATCTCAAGGCAGTTAGAATGGCAAACATTAAAAAATCAGGCGACAACAGATGCTGCAGAGGATGTGGAGAAATAGGAACACTTTTACACTGTTGGTGGAAGTGTAAATTAGTTCAATCATTGTGGAAGACAGTGTGATGATTCTTCAAGGATCTAGAAATAGAAATTCCATTTGACCCAGCAATCCCATTGCTGAATATGTATCCAAAGTATTATAAATAATTCTATTATAAAGACACATGTTCACATATGTTTGTTGTGGCACTGTTTACAATAGCAAAGACCTGGAACCAACCCAAATGTCCATCGATGATAGACTAGACAGGAAAAATGTGGCACATATACACCATGGAACACTATGTAGCCACAAAAATGATGAGTTTGTGTCCTCTGTAGGCACATGGATGAATCTAGAAACCATCATTCTCAGCAAACTGACACAGGAATGGAAAATCAAACACCACATGATCTCACTCAGAGACCAGTGTTGAACAATGAGAACACACGGACACGTGGAGGGGAGCATCACACACTGGGGTCTGTTGTGGGGGGCTATGGGAAGGATGGCAGGCGTTGGGGAGGGATAACATGGGGAGAAATGCCAGATATAGGTGATTGAGGAATGGAGGCAGAAAACCATATTGCCATGTATGTACCTATACAACAATCCTGCATGATCTGAACATGTACTCCAGAATCTAAAGTATAAAAAAAAAATTCAAATCGTCTTTTTGTGGGACATCTTCCCTGATTTCACTAGAAGATTCAGAGGCATCTCATTCTGTTTTTGTCATCATTCATTCCCTAGTTATTTATTAGAAGCCTGCTATATGCAGCTACTAGTTTATCTTCAATGCAATATTTCTGCAATTTCAAAGTTTTGTCAGTATTTGCATGTATGGCTTCTTAGACTCCAAGCTTCTTGGTGGCAGTGTGGTTCCATCTTTCAACATCTAAGATAATTTCTGTTACACGGTAATTAGTCAATACCATATTGATAATTTCTGTTATGTAATACTTGGTAAATCCTATACTGACTACAATATTTGTAGAATGAAAAACTGAAAGAATGATCAAATGAATGAATGAGTGAATGAATGAATGTCCTCCTACTAATGATTATAGGCTCAGATCAAAGCTTTATCTCTACTGGCTGAATTTCCAAACAGTCCTAAGCCCATCAGAATAAATCGAGTGCATACCTCTCTTATAGTCCTTGTTGTATCCATTCTTTATTTAATAAATATTTACTAAGAGACTATTTTGTTTAAGGCACTGAAAATGTACTCAGACAAATAGAGTCTCTGCTCCCCTGAAGTTTCCATTAATAAACAATCCCAAATTATGCTGCTGCAATAATTACTTGTAGACTTTTTCTATTGGATACTTAACATCTCTTAAGGAAACGATTAACTGTAATTTATCTTTGAACCTACATTTTTCAGAGCCAGTTGATACTCAGTTCACCATAATGGGCTACATTCAGATGAACAGACATTTGGTCTAAGTTGGCTGGGTAGAGTTACTTAATTATGCATATTAGTAGTCCAAAATCCTGGTAATTAATAGATAAGAACCACTATCTTATATTTTAGGTGTGGTCATCTCTGAGATACAGTACACACATAAATTAAACAAGTAGAATTGTTCACTAGATATTCAATTCCAAGCATCACATACTACTTTTAATTTGTAATTAAAAGCATTGCATACCGAGATTTGTAAGACAGAAAGAAACAAGTTTTTTTGAAATTTAGAATCAGTTTATTATTTAGAATAATTTAGGATATTGTGGCTTTGGCCAGATGTGCAAATTTGGGGAAAATCACTTAAGCTTTGTTCTCTTTATTTGTAAAAAATGTTATTAATAATGCCTGCTGCAACAACCCCTGATGAAAATTGCAGTAAGTGGAAAAGAAGAGAAAGGGAAAGCTCTTCAAATCTCAAAAGGGCAATGCAAATAAGGGACTTTACTGAAATACAAGCCCCACAGAGGCAAGAATTTTTATATTTTATTCACTGCTAAATTCCCAGCATCTAGACCAGTATTAGACACAAAGCTGGCATTCTATAAATACTTGGGAAATACCTTCATTATATATTGCTGGCAATAATATATGTATTAAATAATTAAATGATAAAATAATTTTATTAAACATGAAATGTTTTCCTGCTAATTGCAAATCGCCAAACTAAACCCTAAAACTGCAGATGTTTGAGGAGTTTCTAAATTTGACAGAAATTTATTTTGTTGGATTAATCAATGAATAATAGTACTACATCTATGAAATCAAAATGAAAATTTCCCCGTATATTTAATCTGGGTTGCAACTAAAGATTAATTAAGAGAAAAAAACAGGCAGTGTTTTGATGATGCCTATTAAAGTGCCTGTGTGTGTGTGTGTGTGCGTGCGCGCGTGCACGCCCTGCTCTCTGTGTGTGTGTGTGTGTGTGTGTGTCTTTAGAGAACATCTCTGTTTAATTTGGCAGCTCAAAAGTAGGTTATCATCAGTTTAATCTTAATATGATCCAGTATGTTTACTGGCATTATTGAGCATTCAAAGCAGCTCAGTGCAATCTGTGTCATTAAAACTTTTTGAACTTTGCTCTGTTTCTATAAGAACTCATTTAGTCCACTCCCACCGAATGGGTCTAGTTACCTTGTAAGCCTGTATCTCTTCCTAGTAATATATTCATCTCCCTCTCTTCCTTTCTAAAGCTACTATACCATAAGAAAGTTCTCAGCTAGCCACACTGGAGTATCAGTTCTCAACATGTGCTTCAAGATTTTTGTGCTATTTTTTCACAAATTCTCCGTGATCTATTGAACAAAAAACTGATCAATGAAATATTTCTTAAAAGACTTATTATGGTTCTCTATATGTATAAATTAGGGGAAAAAGTAATATTTGAAGACAGATTCTGCCTCATTGTGATGATAGAGATGTATTAAGTGCAGCAATTATTAGAATTCTGGCTGATAGAATGGTGTCATTTTCTCATAGAAAATCCCTGAATAATATGAATCATCATATGAATTATTTATCATTCACAAAATAATATATGTTGGCATGCATTGTTAAGAATAAAGTTGTCAAATGGAAAATATCATTCTATAAATATTTGTGAAATACCTTCATTATATATTGCTGGCAATAATATATGTATTAAAGAATTAAATGATAAAATAATTTTAATAAACCCAAAATGTTTTCCTGCTAATTGCAGATCTCCAAACTAAACCCTAAAACTGCAGATGTTTAAGGAGTTTCTAAATTTGAAAGAAATCGGCACATTTATTCCTTCAACCACCCTAGCCTGGCAAGGGTACTTATTACAAGTCAGTAATTGAAACAAGTGGCAAGCTGGGGCCACGGGTCCCCAGGATTCAGAGTTTTATATTCTAATGTGTACTCTTCTCTTTCCAGAGAAAGCAGTGTAGCTCCCACTGGAGCAGACCCTGGTCTGAAGTCTGTAGGAGATCTGGCTAAGTAAGGTGAGCTTTGGGGCATAGCCTTATGTTTCTTTCACTTAAATAACAACATTCATTGTCTCCACTACCACCTTCTGGTTGCTAGTAGCCTCAGCCAATAAGAGAATTATGGTTTCTAGGAATTTGGTTTTACTGAAACTAATTTGGGCTGTGCTGCCTTCTGCTAGATTGTCTTTAATGCTTACTGATTTCTTTATGACCCTTCTCAACAAAACCAAACCAATGAAACCTTCAAATATTACCTTGACATGGTGAGTAGATGACATCCTTACCAAAGGGAAGGAATTCTCCACAGAGGTCGAGTAGGCATCACATGTATTGAATAGAATCTGTTTTTTCTACCTCCTACAAAGCAAAAACTGCCTGTGGAAAGTGTACTTACATGCAGTAAGGAGGCTAGGTAAGCATTTCCTGGAGGCGCTAAACAATAAATATCAATTAAATTTAATAAATAATTAGACCTGAGATGTAATATGTTAAAAAATAGCTCATTAATATATTTTTTGTTTGCTTGTGTTAATCTGATTCTCTGCAAGATAGATTTTACTTCTCTGAGAAATATATTTTTCTATAATTTCTCATATAGTGATGAACCCAAGGCAGGGAATTCTTTTGTAGCAAAGGCAAGAACATAGCCTTTGTATTTTCTAGTACCCAGTAAGATACTGGCAGTAAAAGTCAGGTAGTATTTGTACACATGAATAAATAAATAGCTTAGGCAATGTGATTTTTAAAATTAATTAATAAACAATTTAATAAATAGAAATGCAAATTTAAGTTATTCTGGACAGTGGAAGGGGTGTGAAAGATGGAGTCTATTTTTAGTTTGAATTCACATAACATATAACATCTACATAAGGACAAAAAGTGTATATTGCTTTATAGACATCAGGGTAAATGAATCAAATACCTTAAAATTAATGTGCCAAAGGGCCCAGAAAGCAAAACTTCTCTATGATGTGCTTCATGGAAAAATAGTATGTGTTAAGAGATGTTTGTATAAAATGATTAAATAACAAATAGCAATTTGCTGTTTTCCTTCATAGATCTTTTTTTTTTTTTTTTTTTTTTTTTTGAGACGGAGTTTCGCTCTTGTTACCCAGGCTGGAGTGCAATGGCGCGATCTCGGCTCACCGCGATCTCCGCCTCCTGGGTTCAGGCAATTCTCCTGCCTCAGCCTCCTGAGTAGCTGGGATTACAGGCACGCGCCACCATGCCCAGCTAATTTTTTGTAGTTTTTTTAGTAGAGACGGGGTTTCACCGTGTTGACCAAGATGGTCTCGATCTCTTGACCTCGTGATCCACCCGCCTCGGCCTCCCAAAGTGCTGGGATTACAGGCTTGAGCCACCGCGCCCGGCCTCAGAGTTTCTTTTCTACCTGCAAAGTTATTTACCTTTGTTGTTTCTCCCACGCTTCTCTGTATGGTCAGTGAATGTAGGAACTGTGTTGCTTTGCTCATCTCTCAATATCAGTGCCTAGCACAGTTGGATGTTATTGCCTAATGTTTTGCTTGTAATCAAAATGAGACAACAATAATGATATCCTGACAAGAAGTATTAAACCTCTGTTTCTAAGTGATAAGTAATTACCATAAAGCCCAATAAATATTCAGATATGTATAGTGAAAACACAACAGAAAAGATAGAATCAGAATATTTTTCTAGCTTTGTCACTAACTCACTTTATGCTTTGGACACTACACTTAATTTCACTGTGCTATTTCTTCATTTGTAAAATAAGTAAGTATCATCTGATATCATATGTAAATAGAAAGGAAGTAGTAGAATTTAAATTGAAAGAAGCTGGGAAAGATACCCATTCTATCTAGTTGAAAGAGTTGTCTGTGAGACTAGCTATGTTTGTAAGACTATGCCCTTTTAGCTTCCATCGCTTTAACAAAGCTGCCTTCTCAAAGATGTTTTCATTTCCCTAAGGACAGAAATTGTATGAATATTGCTTATTGTTCTATCTCCAGATGACTATTATGATGTCTAGAACAAAGTAGACACTCAAAAATATTTGTTAATAGAATTAAGATAAATAATTGCTAAGTTCATTGTTCCTTTATTCACCCTCTTTGGTGTCCCTGAAACATTGCTAACTACCTTGACTGCCTCATCCCTCCTGAAATTTTGCTTATTAGTAGCATCTGTGATACTACACAGATGCTACATTTGTTTTAGTCTCACACCTTCATCCTTTTCTTCTTGCCTTCTTGATATCTTGCTCTCTTCTTCCTACTTCCTCAAATACATGTGTTACCCAAGATTCAGGGCATGATTTTCTTCTCTGCATTCTCTACAGGGTTTGTTATTTAATACACTCCAGTTATTTCCATTAGAAGCATTGTCTAGATAACTTCTGGATTTATGTTTCTAGTCCCATAGTCTAGGGATATAAATGAATTGCAAAACTGCAATTAAAGGAAAGAGGCTACACCTAGAGGAAATTACAGGACCTAGCCAACATAATTCCATAATAAATGGAAGAGGACACATGGACTAGATTCTTAGGGTGCTGGATCAAGGAGTGTTGGATATACACTTGAATAAAAAATAGCACAGTCATGCACTGCATAATGAGGTTTTGATCAACTACAGACTGCACATGTGACAGTGGTCTCACAAGATTATAATGCTATATTTTTACCATACCTTTTCTATTTAGATACCCAAACTCTTACCATTGTTTTACAATTGCCACCTCTCAATGCTCAGTGTCACATGTCTAAGAGATTTCTGTATATTTTCAATCATTAGCCCTC
The DNA here is from genome assembly GCF_009761245.1 of Sapajus apella. Lineage (NCBI taxonomy): Eukaryota > Metazoa > Chordata > Mammalia > Primates > Cebidae > Sapajus > Sapajus apella. The sequence goes on from NW_022436945.1 coordinate 32,843,763, forward strand.
AAATACCTTCAAGTCACATTGTCAAAAGTGAACTCATTGCTTCCCTTTGCTCCCAAACCAGCCTTCCTATATCGTCGGTAGCCTTTGTAATAGCACTAATTATCTTACTAAGCTTTCCTAAACCTTCATAGAAAACCCATCATAATCTGGTCAAATCATTCTGTGGAATTTCGTTATGTGCTTCTTTCCCTATTTCCACTGTCACATCCTAGTTCAGACAACTGATGCTGTCTGGATTACAGCATTTTCATTGGTGTCATGTCTTGAAATTCTCCCTGTGGGCCACCATTACCATGAAAAAGAGGGAAAAGGAAACTAGCATGATATGCCCTTGTAATTGTAATTACAAGGGCATATCATGCCCTTGCCCGCCACTCACACTTCCTGCTACCTGGAAGACAGAAGAGCATTTGTGTGAGTCAGTCCAAGTACACAATTCAGGCACAGTGTTTTTCAGCCTGAACAGCCATAAGGAAGGCATCAGTGACCGCTGTTAGAGTTGTCTAAGTGAAATGGGGGTTAGGAAAGTCAGAAAGCAGTTGGGTGATTTCTGAGCTAGATTAAAGTAGAGACAAGGACTGTGGTAGATGCCATGATATACTGCCAGATATCCTATCAGAAATATCATAAGAAGAATCTTCCCCCCAGGTTCTGGGAGTACTGCCAGAAGACCCGCCTCAGCTGTCAAGCCTCTTTATGGATTGCCTCAGCTGAAGAAAATTATTTTGCTGAAGGTCATGCTTTATTCCTGGGGCTGTGCATATTCAATGTTGATCAATAGAGAGGTGGAAAGGCCTAGTTTCTTCAGCCCAACACGAGCCATTTCAGCTCCAGAACTCCAGAACCTCCCATAGGGTGACCTGAGGCCTTTGTTGGGGCTGCATCACAATTCAGCTTCTCCTTATGTCCAATCTTGCCTCATGCCCTTTAGCCTTCTTGTTAGTGAATGCTTCCAAAGGAACCAAATCTGTGACTGCTGATACCAGGAGCAGCCCAAGAAACTAAAATGAGATTCTGGAGCCCTATAAATGGTGGTAGGTAGAATATTGAACGTCCTTGGAGCACAGTAGCAGGGTGACTGTTAAAACGTTGTTTGATGATGAACTGGGATGGTATGAGAATGAAAGGACACACAGTGGCTGGCACAATGTGTCCAGAGTTTAAGGAATATTGGGGAAATAATAACTCTAAGGACAATGGCATTGGGTGACTATTGCTAAGCCCAACTTACGCTCTGGCAAGAAGAAAATAAAACACTGATAGTTATTAATAGGTGATTCAGAACCAAGTGTAAAAACCAAAGGGATTCTTATCCCCTGCAGTGGGTTGTCAGTGAAAGTTGATGAGGCACAGGAATGTAAGAGTCAGAGTCAGCAAGCACTACAGAAAACAAAAATTCCAACAAAGCAGGTCTGTTATACCAAGGTCATGGTAATAATTAATAAAGAATGGAACCCTGACACATGGGATATGGACATTAATGTGGATTCACCTGAAAATCTTGAAACCCTGGATTTCCATGAACCAAATGAGCTTGCAAAAGTAGCTTACTCCTCCTTATTAAGATATATCAACACGCCCGACACACATGCAACATTGATTGAGGATAATTTAGAGGCCTCTTCCCTACAAGATAATATAAAATACACTCCCACTCAGTATCTGCTCCTTACTACCTACCCTTTAGCCACTAAGCCAATCACTAATATTGAGTCAAAATGTAACCCAGTTGGAGAAACTGGGCCTGCAAATAAAGGAAAGAGGCTATATGCCTAGAGGGAATTACAGGACCTGGCCAACATAACTCCATAATAAAAGGAAGAGTGCACATGGACTAGACTCTTTGGGTGCTGGATCAAGGAGTGTTGGATATACACTTGCATAAGAGAAAGTACAGTAATTACCTGCATAATGAGGTTTTGATCAACTACAGACTGCACATGTGACTGGGCTTATAAGATTATAATGCTATATTTTTACCATAACTTTTCAATGTTTAGATACTCAAAATCTTACCATTGTTTTACAATTGCCTGTGGTATTTGATACAGTAACATGCTGTACACATTTGTGGCCTGGCAGCACTAGTCTACATCATATAGCTTAGATGTGTGGTAGGCTATACCATTGAGGTTTGTGTAAGCACATCCTATGATGTCTGTACAACAATGAAATTGCTCAACAACACATTTCTCAGAATGTATTCCTGTCATTAAGCAATGTATGACTACATATTGATATGGGAGCACTCTCCTAAGATATAAGAGTTGATACCCTGGTAATTTGTTCAGAGATGGTACAGGCATGCTGAAAGATAGCCTTTCTAAGTGCAGAAAAGTCACTGTACCACACTAAATTAAATGAAAAACTAGAATTGTTATAGCAACATGATAGATTAAAGAAAGAAAATGCTTGAAAAAGTGAGCATGTTAAAGTGGGTATACCATAAAAGCCTACAAAATCACCAGAGGACAATATTCAATAGGAGGACCTAGATGATATACCATTTACACAAGCAAAATGGAATGTGCTAGTGAGAGAGCCACAAACATCACCACATTTAATGGTGTAGGCAAGGCTCATGGTAGAAGATTCCCTTACTCTAATAGTCTACTAGTAACAACGGATCTATAAGTTCCCCCAAACAAGATGGGGCAGGTGGCATCTCTTCAGAAGTAAAATGAGTTCAATTATCAAAATGAATTTGAGATAACAAGACCTTGTTTCTGCAGAAAAAGGAAAAAGTAAAAGGAAAAAAATTAGCCAAGTGTGGTGATGTGCGGCCATAGTCCTAGCTACTTAGGAAACTGAGACGGGAAGATGGCCTGAGCCTGGGAGTTCAAGGCTACCGTGAGTAATGATCACACCACTGCACTCCATCCTGGACAACAAAGCAAGACCCTGTCTCAAAAAAAAGAGAAAGTCAAAACTAGTTACAAGATGGCAAAGACCACCTGCAGGTCCTGACCTTCTGAGAATTATGGAGGTAGTTAAGAGAGCAAAGTTTTCATTAAAGCAAAATAGAGAGACATTAATGGTATTGCTCGATTTGTACAATCAGGAGCAATGAGAGAGAAAAGATTAGGAGGCAAGAAGCAATTGTCCTCAAAGAATGTCATAATCTTTTTCTCTTGTTCCAAACCTGAGACAGATTTTGGACCCAATAACAAGTACTGAAATCACCAGGTGAGTTCATCAGTATTGCACAACTGGTAAGTATTAAACAAAGGGTTTAAACCAATTCTGATTATGTGATACTACTACTTCTCAGCAACCTTCCGACAGCCACATCTTCTTCTTACTGTGGTCTCAGAAGGCCCCTGGAATATGGCCTCAATTTATCTATACAGAATCGTTTTGTAGACCACTGTTTCACAGTGGGAACATTTTGGTTATACTGTACTCCTCAAATCACCCTGCATGATTGCTTCCAAACTCCTCCCTGTTCATTGGCTCCTGCCGTCTTCTCATGTGAAATATAATTCCTCAAATGAAGCTCAATCAGGAGAAAAGAAATAAAGGCCACCTTTTTAATGAAAACCTGTAAGGTTTAAGAACAAAAAGTGATTATTCCCACATTTAAATTATTGTCATACTTACATCTCTCTTCTGACACATTGCCGTACTTGAATAATAGTACCAGATGGTAAGTTCTGGGAACAGAAGGTCTTTTTCTACACTCCACACATAGTATAGAAACCACCAGTAGGAAATTGCCAATAAATATCATCCAAATAAATGACTGGTGGATAACTAAGCATTGTGAGAAAATATGAAAGCTGTGTACAATTATAAAGTATTATGATTTACGTTTTATATTCTAAAGATTGATTTTATCCAACAAATAAATAAAATAGGCTCTCACCTGAGACAGACCCAAATTTAAATCCTTGTTTTACACGATTGGCAAGATATTTATTTCCTCAGAACCTCAGTCCCCTCACTTGTCAACCCATATAGGGTTCCCACTAACTCTGAATGGAATACATACATTGACTTATCAGCCCAAAAGTTGCTCAAGGTTAAATATCTTCTATGGCTTCATTCTTCCTTTCTTTAACTCCTTTTAACTTCCCTTTCCTTATGAGAATATTTATAATTGAAAGTACTTGTTTGTTGGTTTTCATGAATCCAAAATGTCATATATAACAATCTAGGATGCTATCTGGTATTCATTTCTGTATAAAAATAATCATGTTAATCCACGATATATCATACAGATATTTTAACATCTTGTGTGTCTTTTTTTAAGTTTATGGAGTAAAAAGTCTTCACTAAATGATCTCTAAGACTCCTTAATAATGTCTATAAAGCTGTACAGTAAAGGTCATCCTTTATATCTCTTGCATTAGCATTTGCATATCAATTCATAGTTATATACCTATAAGTAGAAAAACATGGAAGTGTTCAAAAATCAGTTAAAAATAAAGTAATTCTAAGGTAGAATTAGACAAATAACCATAATAATGTTCATCAACTCATCTATTTCCTTTTGAGATTATCTGTGTTGAAGAGGTGAAAAATCCAACCCATTGCACTATAAGCATTGTGCTACAGCATTTCACATGGCTCTTCATTGCCACTGTATATTGCAACCAAATTGAAAAGAGAGCAAAAGCAGTCACTTTTCCAGGACCCAAAGGCTCTATGCTCAGGAAATCTTTTATCTTCCACTTTCCTTCCAACCAACCTACCTTCCTTCCTTCCTTCCTTCCTTCCTTCCTTCCGTCCTTCCTTCCACTTTCACATTCATCCTTAAGAACTCTGCAACTTCTTTTCAATGCCATTATATTTCATTGCTTTGGAGTGAATCGCTGAAAAAAATATATATGCCCTTTCTCTCGTTAGTTAGTTACATTTTTGCAACCTCTGTATTTGAAGAATGACTCCTCTAAGAGGAGGTTGACAGGATTAATTATCAGTCCTTAGTAAAATTTATATTAACATATAATAAGAAAACAAACCAGTTAAGATCCTCCTATCTTAGTGGATTGATTAGGTCAGATCTAGTGAAGAGTTAAGAATAAGCATTAGAAACCTGTCAACAAAGAGATGAGTAACAAAATCTCTGTGTATTCATTTGAAATAATTCATTATCTGAAAGAAAAATGCCACTTCTTAAACTGCAAAGAGAAATTTCAGTCTGAAGTTTGGGCTTATTCATTAATATTCTAATCTGTGAATGTATGGAACAGGCAAACAGAAAGCAAACAGGCTTTATGAGAAATGAGGTCTTAATAATGTCAAATAGGAATTTTATTTTAAAACTCTTAGTTCATAAAACTAGGCAGCAGGGAGAAACTGCCGAACAAGTACAACTTTAAAATTAACAATTCTTATTGGCAGAGAATGACACCAAAGGAGGGAGAAGAAAATGGAAAGATGAAATTATATATGACAACTCCATGGAATAGTAATAATTTATGTGAAAGAATAACTCTTTTTCTAAGGAAAATACACCCTTTTGATTCATGTTAGTTCTTCTAGGTACCACCTTTTAAACTGGGCTTTCAAACAGTTTATTCATATTTAAAAATTAGTGGAATATAAGGAATTTGATGATTAACACCTTAAACTTTTCACTTCCATCTCATGTTCATTCCCTCCTCCCAATAAATCTTGTGACACATTATAAAATACCCAGAATTTGGAAAGTTAGCTGGTAATGGGCTTGAAAGAGATTAATGTCACCATCTGCAAATGTGAAAAAAGGCAGCAAGATCCCCCAAATGCTCTGGATATACAAAATGCTGAAATGCAGCGAAAACACTACATAGTGTTCCTTTTTGGATCTCAGACTCAGGATGAAAAATGGGCTGTGGTTTGATAGTTCAAAATTAACTTTTGGCAAGTTAGAGCTAATCATTGCCCTATTTCTAACTCAACTGTCAGCATGAAGTCCTCAGCGAATTCATAGTTCCATGAGCAAAACAAGATACAATATAATACACACATAAACACAAAAATATATGTATTGTTCAAAATTTAACATTTCATGAGTACCTCTCATGGGCCAGATGCTGTGCTTTGTGTTGGAGGCTGAAGAAAGGAAATAAAAATATTGATAACTCAAGGACTCACTGGCGTCAGGATTATGTTTACAGAATTAGTAACCATGAGAATAAAGTTATACTCTTTAGTGCTAACAAGCCTCAGAAGAAGAAAAGTCAGAGGAAGAAAATGGATTTGTAAATAGATAAAACTTATGTGACTTTCCTTTCTTAAAAAATTAGAATATTAAAATAAGGCTGCTAGCGGAAGACATCAATTAGCTTTAGAAATGGAAGGGACCATAGAAATTATTTACTGAAGCCCATCAATTTTCCCCTGAAAAAACTAGGTCTAGAGATATAAAATGAATTGCAAAACTTATAGCGCTTTGTCCATCAGTTGTTATCTGTGAAAATTTGGGTAATTTTTTTTTTGAGACAGAGTTTCGCTCTTGTTACCTAGGCTGGAGTGCAATGGTGCAATCTCGGCTCACCGCAACCTCCGCCTCCTGGGTTCAGGCAATTCTCCTGCCTCAGCCTCCTGAGTAGCTGGGATTACAGGCACGCGCCACCATGCCCAGCTAATTTTTTGTAGTTTTAGTAGAGACGGGGTTTCACCATGTTGACCAGGATGGTCTCGATCTCTTGACTTCGTGATCCACCCGCCTCGGCCTCCAATTATCTCTCTGAGTCTCAGGTTCTGGATCTGTAACATAGCAATAATGATAACACTGGACTGTTTTGAGTACTGAATAATGAAATATACACAAAGAGATTAAAACAGTGCCTGGCACATAGTAAGTACTCACTAAAAGTAAACTCTCAACATTGATGCTCTTGGCAAGAGGGCCAGAACTTGGCTTTGATGATTCTGTCAAGAGCTCTCTGTTCATACCACACTTCCCTCAAGGCATGGGGATTGACCTTAACACTTTCATAGCACAACTTCAAAATGACTCCGCAATAGTATTTTATTAGTCAAAGTGCTTAACAAATATTTAAACCAGGAAAATTATAGGAAAGCAATAGCAGAGTCAGAAGCAAAAGTGAGGGAGGAGAGTTCAGTGGGTGTTAGGAAAACAATGAATCTCAAAGTTCTTACTTCATCTAATATGGGTAGACACAAATAGGGGATAGGTTCACTTTAAAAAAAACTGTCAGCAACCACAGGGATCACCTGAAGATATGAAAGGAAGAGAAAACGCTGATTTCTTTAGTTCTTATTTTACTTTTCCAATCTTGTTCAAAACAATGAAACAATACTGGTATAGAAAAATGGAAATCCAACCTAAGTGAGCCTTTGAAAGAGTATCTTATCTCTCTTGATAAAAATACAATACCCTGGAGATTTTGAAAAGCTTTTATGTTCCATCACCAGAAGATTATTAGAGCAGTTTAGTGTATATATATATGGTAGTAATTGAGAACAGAGACTTTAGGGTCAGATAAGAAATCACTTTGAACAAAAGCTCTGCTCAGTTCTATGTAAGGGGGTTAACGATGGTACCTCCTTCACAACAAATGCTTAAATGATTAAACAAGTTAATGTCTGAAATATGTATCACATAATGAGAGATGCATCAGAAGCACACAAATGTTAATAATCCTAAGATCTATAGTAGATACTAGTCAAATAATAGTAATAATCATGTTTAACCTACCTGATGACTTCAACATAACAATGAGGTCTTACTTCTCAAAGTTGTATCACTCAAAAATTAAACCATGAGAGTTTTTCAGAAGCGTTTAAAAGCAGGTCCAAGGAGATAGGGGAAGGGTCATTGCAGGTAGCACTCATGACGGAGGAGAGATCAGGATATGGGAACAGCAAGAGGGAATATGCAGGAGAGAATATGCAGACAAGGAAAGGAAATTTCACCATACCCCAAAACTGTATCGAGGACAAAGTGATACTAAGGAGATCATGTTGTCAAAAACTGAAAGGGGGAAAAAGCCTTGGAGATGCTTCCCTTGAAAAAAGATTAAGTATTCTAGCAACATTTCCTTTATCAAATTGGAATTTTGATGTATAAATCTGTAACTAAACTAAACTCTGTAAGAGAAAAATTGTAATAGAAAAAGATGCTGTCACTACAGACATTCCAGGCAACTCAGTGGTTTTGTGAAGCAGACTTGGGAAATGCAGGCTATCATCATCTGGAGCCATTATAGGAAATAGTTGTCAGGAGTGGGAAGGCACATTTGGTCCTGAGCAGGCAGCTTGTCTTGAGGATATCATACTTTAAAAAAAGTTTTACATGAATCTCCCGATCTGGGAAAGAATAATATGACCTATTCCTCTTCTTAGAAGATGAAAATACAATCTGGATTTAATGGAAAATATCTAAGAGTAAAACCCAAATATACCACAGACAATATTATACTAAGTAACAATTGTGTGATATTCTTGTTATCTAGGAGCTTATTGGTCACCAATCAATAACTATCTGAAAGTATATGTTGTTTACATGTAAATCTTCAAATCTACTTTCTCTGGGGACCCCAAAAGGTTAATCAACATTTGTGAAATAGTACATTCGTTGAAGTAACTAAAAATTAGTAATCTTTGGATATTGATCTTTCACAGAGTTTAATATTTTATTTAGTTACATATCATCTATTAAGTGGATTAGTTACTAAGTCATCACTATCACAAGCCCTTGTAAAAAGCCAGAATCATTATGTGTATTCAGTCTACATATTTATTTTGAGTAATTCTTGTGACATCATAACAAATGTGATTTGTCTGCAAACATCCCAAGCCCTTCCAGAGAGATTTGGGATTTTTAAATCCTGCTCTCAGTAAGCTGCCATTTGTATAGCTAAACACCAAGAGAGAGGGGTCATGATCAATCCCAAACTGCCATGAAGTGCTTGAAGAGGGGCAGAAGCTCCTGGAAGCAGGGAAAGCAAGAACACTGTGCCTGCCTTTAGCTAAAAAGAAACAGTTATTGAGGCAAGTAAAAAATGTATCTTGGTATCACATCACTCAGCCTCCCCAGGAATTTTGTGAGAATCTAGACAAATTTGACAGAGACAGCTGCAGAACTTTATAGTTGACAATTAAGAAGTGCTGAGATTCACTGGTGTAAAACTGCTGCATTAAGGACCTGAAGCTGCAAAAGCAGCTGTGCCAGCCTCCCAGCTCAGCACTTTCCCTTCCAGCCACCCACTACCAAGCCATGAGCAAGAGCTCAGAAGAGAGGCTGGCAAGGCCACCAGATCTGGTATAATCAAAAACAAAGGCCACCAGACTGAACTCTGCTACTTTTGAGAAAGGCTCTGCAGATAACGTGGAGAGAGTGGAGACAGTTGTTTTCTCAATAGATTATGCAGTATCATGCATGATGACAATAAAAATGACCAGCATTCAGAGTAGGGATCAGAAATATTTTTTTTCTAAGGAACTAGATAATAAATATTTTAAGATTTTTGAACCAAGAGGCAAACTTGAGGATATTACGTAGCTGCTTTATTAAAAAAAAAAAGAGAGAAAAAAATCACAAATATCTTACGGAAGAAATGCAAAACTCTATAGACACTGAAATCTGTATATTTGTTGCAAAATACTATTCTTTTGTTTTCAACTATTTTAAAATATGAACATTATATCTTATGGAGTGTACAAAAACACCTACTGGGCTGGATTTGGCTCCTACACTGTAATCTCTTACTTATTACGTAGCCTAGCTCATAAAATGCTATTAAGAAATGCTACTATTATTATTAATTATTTTAAATTATTAATACTTAATACAACATTATTGCACATAGTTGCTTCCTAATCAGAATTTCTCCTGATCTACTAAGGCATGGTGAGTAATGCAGATGTTCATCTGGAAACCACCATGATGGCTTTGAACCAAAATGCAAACATGTAAAAAGCAATGGATTCTCAGGTAAGTACTTACAACAAGTTGGCATTTATTTCTCCCACAAGCACTCATTAAATACAAGTATACATTAAGCACTGCATACTGAGAACTATAGCACAAATAAAGCTATGTTCTTATCTTGGAATTGCTTACAAAGTAAGAGTAAGGTTAGATGTATAAATAGATACATGATAACTGGTGTGACAAGGTGGTAATTGCCCAAATAGAGGTTGGAAGAAGAACGTTGTGAAAGCATAATCCACAAAGAGTTTCTCTGAGGGAAATATATGAATTTTCAGATCAAGGACTGAAGTTAAGACCAATTAAGCTCCATCAGTAGAATTTTAGACTTCAGCCAGATATTTGAAAGGCAGGATTTGAGAAGCATTTTCTCTAATCCTCAAACCATATTAGAGCAATAGGAGAGCTCAGGCAGAGGATTAGCCTTGGAGACAAGGATAGATAATCTTCCTTACTCAGAGAAAAAAAAGAGGGAAGATAGGTAAAGAAAGGGAATTGGTTTTGAGTCTGAAAATTTGGAAATCAAAGTTACTCAGTTTGGACTATTCTCAGGACAGAGGAATGAATAAAATAAAAATGATTAGGTTAGACTTCTGTGATGCATCTGCTGGCCGGAAAACCAAATCTCATGATTGACAGCTATGCATAGGCTAGCGAGATACAGAGTCATTGCAGGGTATCTTTATTCATACCAAATGGCAGCAATTGGGGCACTGGCAAAGCATCATGGAACATCAAAGAAAAAAAGAAATGGGCTCAATATTTTGAGAATTGTTGATGTCAACATGGCTAATCACATCGTGCATCTATATGGGGGGCATTTGAGAGCAAGATTTGGCTAATGAACTGGACAAGGGATCACAACTCAAATGCTTACTGAGTCAGGAAGAGGGAAAAAATGAACAATGGTGTACATATATAAGACAGTAGTAAGCAAAGTTTATGGCAAGTAGCGGGAATGAGCACTGACTAAATGTGTTTATTAATAGATAAATAAACAAATCAACTAAACAAAACATCTACATTTAATCTAGATTACCACAAGGTAAGCAGCATATCTATTTATTAAAGGGGTATGGCTCGAAAGTTGGAAAGACAAGATGCTGTATTCAGAAAAAAGAAAACCAAACTTTGTCATTTATCTGAAATTCAAATTTAACTGGGTATCTTTATTTTATCTAACAACCATTTTTACAAGGCAAAAAAAAAAAAAGCGGTTTTGAAGATATAATTAAGCTTTCTAATTGAGAGAGTTAGCGTCCAGTTTATCAAAAGGGGGATGATCATGTGTGAGATTCACTTAATCAGGTGAGACCTTTAAAGAAGGTGAAGTATCAGTGGGATTCTCCCTATGGCCACCAGGACAAAGGATAAACCATGTTGTAAACCTCTTTAGGAAGAAATGGCCTCTAGAAGCTGAGGGACTCAGTCCTACAGTAGGATAAAACTCAATTCTTCCACCAACCACATGAACTTAAAAGAGCACTCACGTGAGCTTCAGATGAGACTGTAGCCCCAATTGACACCTTGATTGCAGCCTGGTAAGACCCTGACCACAGGAATCAACTAAGTGATAGGCAAACTCCCAATCCATGGAAACTGAGATACTAAATTTAAATTGTTTTAAGCCACTAAATTTGTGGTAATTTGTTACACAGCCATAAAAAACAAATACAAAGGATTATCTCAGAATTTATTAGGGAATTTCAAAATTACAAATTTGAATTTTGAAACTGATGACTTGGCTATTTTCTAGGTTGATTGAGTCAAAATGATACTGATGCTTTGAAAGAGTGTGGTAAGTCTAACTTCAAATCTGTGTTCTTCTGCTTCCTGAGAGTGAGGACTTTATGCCACATATTCTAAAGATATATACAATACAACAAAGGTCATTATTCTTTGGTGGCCTAACTACCATCCACTCAGCATTTCCATCATTAGTACAAGTGACAGAAATCCTTCCTTGCCCCTGAATATTTCTTGTTTACTTTAAAGAAGAAAGATTATCATTGCCAGCAAAACTTGACTGAATGTAAAATCATAGCCAAACTCCCAACCCATGGAAACCATACTAAATTCTTAATGAGTTCTCACAACAACTCTGCAAAGCTGAGATTATAATCCACATTTTACTAATGAGGAAAGAGGGTTCAGAGAGATTTAATGACTTGGTACAGACCACACAGACAGTAAATCATGGAGTTGTATGGTTTCTTATCAAAATCTGTGTATTCACTATTGTGAATGGAACCCTCCATTAAAATATGGCTCCCTCCTTCTTAAATCTTCACCCATGATCTACCCACACACCATTCGGTGATCCATAATTGGACTTAGCATCAGCATTAATCTTATCATCCAGGATAGCAATGACTTTTTACCTATGTAGTAGATGTTTTGTAGGTGCAGTAATCTGTCTATCCTCCACAGGTACTTGATACAATAAACGTGGAAATCCTGATAGTGGTAAATTTCTGTACCTGAAAATAGGTTTCTGCTGAGTATCTCAGTGTTCACCTAGATCCAAAAAGCTTTAGTTTTTGGATATGAAGAGAAATTAAATGAGCTCTGCAAAGAAAAGTTACAAATGGTTTCTATATCCAATAACTGCTCTCACATGCCCATGACTTAATTATCCTCAGCATATTAATAATTGTATTCATAATTATTTAAGAATTCCATTTTAATAACCTCTAATTTATACTTCTAGATTTATAATTCTCTAGAAAAATGAATAGTGCTTTTGCAACATTTGTTCTGGTAGGCAAAGAGCTTAAAACAATTGATAGGAAAACAGGCTTTGAACATGCAAATAATTCAGGAAGATTGTGTCACATTTCATCAAGCCCTAGGAGCAGGGATAGTATTTTTTTTTAGATAACTTTGTTTTCTTAATATTTTGTATGCCTTAAGCATATATTAACTAGCAAGAGAAACATGCCTAATAGGGTACCAATATCTTGATAATATTTAATTCTGTATTTTACATCATGTAAACTATACATTTCTTTCAAAATTCTTTTCAAAAATGATTAAAAGGTACAGGAGTCTTGGAGTAATTAAATAAGCATACACACACACATATAAAATAATAAATGTACACACATATCTTTAAACATATGTGTGTGTGTGTGTGTGTGTGTGTGTGTGTGTGTGTGTGTGTATGCCTGTATGTAATGTTAAATTTTCATGACTTCCCCAGATACTGACTGGTATGACTTTCAAGTTCTTTAGTTCATCTAATGAGAGTTTGTTGATTGATAAAAATTTACCTTGTCTCGATCCTCCATCTTGTTTTGACTTACAATAAAGCAAAATAAATAGGGAAAAAAAAGAGAAAGAAAAGAAAAAAGTTCAAGGGCACAGAGTTTTACCTGTTTTATCTACAGGCGCAAAGTTTTCTCTACTTTAGCTAACATATTTCAAGCATTAGAATAGATGTCTGGGACATATACGCTAAATGAATATGTTAAATAAATGGTCTAAAAATTTAATCGTTTTTCCATATGTGCAACCTGAGAATAGAAAACTGAGAATGTTAAAGTGTTAGTAACACATTTTGATTTAAAATGAAAAAGAAGTTAAATTTGTGAGCATTTTTCCTTCTGGATAACGGTTTGGCTAACTTGTTTTATTTCCACTAGAACAAATATGAGGGGTAGAATGATAGCAGAGTACATCTCATTTAAAGGTGAAATTAGAATAATTTTCAGTATTATCAGGAACATTTTATATTACAGCAGCTTGAGGATGGCTGGAAAATTTACCTCTCTTCAGATTTTTTTCAGATTTTTAAAAAATGTGCTTTAATATTAAGACTACCATTTCAAGAGTTCTGCATATACTGTATAGGTAAAACATCAAGTAAAATCTTACATTTTTAAAATAAGGACACTACCATCCAATTACCCTGTAAACATATATAGCACTAGTTTCTGTTTTAATGTGGAAGTCACATTAGTATAATTAAACAATTACAAGCATAGTGCTAACTAAACAAGCATTTAAAAACAAAACAAAACAAAACAAAACAAAATATTTATCTTCCCTTAGGGACATATTCTCCTTTCTCTAACTTCAGAAAATATATTGACAACAATTCCATTCTCAGCATTTTATTCATGCATTGAATAAGGTACTAAACCCTACTTAGCTTACATGTGACACTGCAGAAAAAATACCATTAATTACACCTTAAACTTGAAACTATAATGATTAAGCCAAAAATTTTCATAATGCCTTTATTATTAAGCATTGCAAATATTTTACAGATTTTTTTTAAAGTACACTTACGGTGAATTTATTAAAGCAGAGTGATTTGTTGGTTAGACCATAAGAGTTTCATTTCAAAAATCAGAAATTTCCTCTATTACTAATTGGAAAGTTAACCCCATAAAATGATTTTAATGGTCAATATCCTACCACTCTGCCTAATTTGTCCAAAGGGAACAGTATGGGGCCGATGAGTCAGAGGAATGAGTCAGAACCACCAGGCTGTATGTGGTGGCAGAATCCTGCAAACAATTATTTTATTTCTAGACACCACTTACATAAATGATGCATAAGGTTAAAACCCAGCATGAGACTCAATATTATGACTTAAGAACAACTTTGTTCTTTCTTGCAGGACAATTAATATCTGGTTAGTTGCCACTGTGAATGATGAATTGCTTCTTAAAATGTTTGTGTGATATCTTTTCACCTATTCACTTTGGCACTTCATTGAATATAATTTTTTATGAACCCTTGAGTGCCTACATAGCAGTTCCGGTGCATTCAAGTACCTTGTGTATAGCCTAAGGACATAGGCCTAATGTCAGACTTCTGTATTACAGAAGTAAATGAGATATTAACAATAAGGAAACAGAGAACCTGGTTTCATAGGTAACACTAAGATTCATGGTATTTTATTGAGGACATTTTTTGAATATGAGAAAGTTTTCTTTACATGGTTTCCACTGGCTTCCCTGTCTTTTGTATACCTCTTTATGTATGCCCTTGGCAGTGAGTAGGTTTCAAGTTCATGTGTCTGCAGACCCACATAAAAATGTATTATCTGTCAATATATGTGCTGTAGGGAAAATGTGCAGGCCAAGCTTTCGTATGCTATAAAAAGAAATTAGTGGCTTGATCTCCAGGGGAATTTCCAGTCTTCACAATAAATCATAGACACTTAGTTCAGACCTCCACAAACTTCTTCCTCCTATTAAGGTACCTCATACTGTTACTCCCTACTGGTACTCCCCAGTTGCTGAGATGAAGAACATATGACCTCTGAGAAGTGACATTTGCCACAACAGTTCAAAATGAAGGGCCAGAAATATTCATAGGTCTGAAAGTCCCATAACTAGCAATAAATGTCCACAGATCTACTTAGCTTAAGAGAGCTAAGTCTCTTTGTAGGTCATTAAGAACTTGCTTTATGTATCTGGGTGCTCCTGTATTGGGTGCATATATATATTTAGGATTGTTAGCTCTTGTTGTTGCATTGATCCTTTTACCATTATGTAATGCCCTTCTTGGTCTCTTTTGATCTTTGTTGGTTTAAAGTCTATTTTATCAGACACTAGGATTGCAGCTCCTCCTTTTTTTAGCTCTTCATTTGCTTGGTAGATCTTCCTCCATCCCTTTATTTTGAGCCTATGTATGTCCTTGAATGTGAGATGGATTTCCTGAATACAGCACACCTATGAGTTTTGACTTTTTATCCAATTTGTCAGTCTGTGTCTTTTCATTGGGGCATTTAGCCTATTTACATTTAACATCAATATTGTTATGCGTGAATTTGACCCTGCCATTTTGATGCTAGCTGGTTGTTTTACCCATAGTTGACACAGTTTCTTCATTGTGTTGATAGTCTTTACCACTTGGTACATTTTTGGAGTGGTTGGTAGTGGTTGTTCCTTTCTATGTTTAGCACTTCTTTCAGGCATTCCACTGTCAATATTAGACAGATTAATGAGACAGAAAATTTACAAGGATATCCAGGACTTGAACTCAGACCTGGACCAAGCAAACCTACTAGACATTTACAGAACTCTCCACCTCAAATCCACAGAATATACATTTTTCTCAGCACTACATCGCACCCACTCTAAAATTGACCACATAATTGGAAGTAAATCACTCCTCAGCAAATGCAAAAGAATGGAAATCATTACAAATAGTCTCTCATACCACAGTGCAATCAAATCAGAACTCAAGATTAAGAAACTAACTCAGAACTGCACAACTTCATGGAAACTGAACAACTGGCTCTTGAATGCTGACTGGATAAAGCATGAAATGAAGGCAGAAATAAAGGTGTTCTTTGAAACCAATGAGAATGAATACACAATGTACCAGAATCTCTGGGACACATTTAAAGCAGAGTCTAGAGAAAAACTTATAGCAATAAATACTATATGAGAAGCAAAGAAAGATCTAAAATTGACACCCTATCATTAAAATTGAAAGACCTAGAGGAGCAAGATAAAAAACTCAAAAGCCAACAGAAGACAAGAAATAACTAAGATCAGAGCAGAATTGAAGGAGACAGAGATACAAAAAACCCTTCAAAAAGTCAATAAATCCAGGAGCTGGTTTTTTGAAAAGATCAACAAAATAGACTGCTAGTCAGATTAATAAAAAAGAAAAGAGAGAAGAATAAAATAGATGCAATAAAAACAATAAAGGGGATATCACCACCAATCCCACAGAAATACAAACTACCATCAGAGATTACTATAAACAACTCTAAGCACATAAATCAGTAATCCTGGAAGAAATGGATAAATTTCCGGACACTTGCACCCTCCAAAGCCTAAACCAAGAACAAGTTGAAACCCTAAATAGACCAGTAACAAGGGCTAAAGTTGAGGCAGCAATTAACAGCTTACCAACCAAAAAAAGTCGAGGTCCAGATGGGTTCACAGCCAAATTCTACCAGACGTACATAGAGGAGCTGGTACCACTCCTTCTGAGACTATTCCAAACAATCCAAAAAGAGGGAATCCATTCCAAATCATTTTATGAGACTAACATCATCCTGATACAAAAACCTGGCAGAGACTCAACCAAAAAGAAAATTTCAGGCAAATATCCATGATGAATATAGATGCTAATAAAATACTGGCAAACTGATTGCAACAGCACATCACAAAGCTTATCCATCACAATCAAGTAGGCTTCATCCCGGGGATGCAAGGCTAGTTCAACATACCCAAGTCTATAAACATAATCCACCACATAAACAGAACCAAAGACAAAAACCACATGATCATCTTAATAGATGCAGACAAGGCCTTCGACCAAATTCAACAGCACTTTATGCTAAAAACTCTCAATAAACGAGGTATCAGTGGAACATATTTCAAAGTAATAAAAGCCATTTATGACAAACTCACAGCCAATATCATACTGAACAGGCAAAAACTGGAAACATTCCCTTTGAAATCTGGCACTAGACGAGGATGTCCTCTCTCACCACTCCTATTCAGTATAGTATTGGAAGTTCTAGCCAGAGCAATCAGGCAAGAAGAAGAAACAAAGTGTATACAATTAAGAAAGGAGGAAGTCAAATTGTCTCTATTTGCAGATGACATGCTTGTGTATTTAGAAGACCCCATCTTCTCAGCTCAAAATCTCCTTTACCTTATAAGCAACTTCAGCAAAGTCTCAGGATACAAAATCAAGGTGAAGAAATCAAAAGCATTCCTTTACACCAATAACAGACTAAAATAGATCCAAATCAAGAGTGAACTTCCATTCACAATTGCTACAAGGAGAATAAATTACTTAGTAATAGAACTAACAAAAGATGTAAAGGACCTCTTCAAGGAGAACTGCAAATCACTGCTCAAGGAAATAAGAAAGGACACAAACAGATGGAAAAACATTCCATGCTCATGGTTAGGAAGAATCAATATTGTGAAATGGCCATATTGCCCAAAGTAATTTATATATTCAATGCTGTCCCCATCAAGCTGCCTACGACCCTCTTCACAGAGCTGGAAAATACCACCTTAAACTTCATATGGAACCAAAGAGGGCCCACATAGCCAAAAGAATTCTAAGCAAAAGAAACAAAGCTGGAGGCATCATGCTACCTGACTTCAAACTATACTACCAGACTACAGTTATCAAAACAGGATGGTACCAAAACAGACATATAGACAAGTGGAACAGAACAGAGGCCTCAGAGGCAATGCCACACATCTACAACCATCTGATCTTTGACAAACCTCACAAAAACAAGCAATGTAGAAAGGATTCCCTGTTTAGTAAATGGTGTTGGGATAGCTGACTGTCCATGTGCAGAAAGCAGAAACTGGAGGTCTTCCAGACACCTTACACTAAAATTAAATCCAGATGGATTGAAGACTTAAACATAAGACCTAACACCATAAAGACCCTAGAAGAAAACCTAGGCAAAACCATTCAAGACATAGGCATAGGCAAGGACTTCATGGCTAATACACCAAAAGCATTGGAAACAAAAGCCAAAATAGACAAATGGGACCTAATCAAACTCCAGAGCTTCTGTACAGCAAAAGAAACAATCATTAGAGTAAACTGGCAACCAACAGAATGGGAAAATATTTTTACAATCTACACATCTGACAAAGGGCTAATATCCAGAATCTACAAAGAACTAAAACAGATTTATAGGAAACAAACAAACAAACTGATTTGAAAGTGGGTGAAGGACATGAACAGACACTTTTCAAAAGAAGACATATATGAGGCCAACAAACATGAAAAAAAGCTCATCATCACTGGTCATTAGAGAAATGCAAATCAAAACCACATTGAGATACCATCTTACGTCAGTTAGAATGGCAATCACTAACAAATCTGGAGACAACAGATGCTGGAGAGGAGGTGGTGAAAAAGGAATGCTTTTACACTGTTGGTGGGAGTGTAAATTAGTTCAACCACTGTGGAAGACAGTGTGGCAATTCCTCAAGGGTCTGGTTCTAGGAAATAGAAATTCCATTTGACCCAGCAATCCCATTACTGGGTATATACTCAACGGGTTATAAGTTGTTCTATTATAAAGACACATGTACACCTATGTTTGTTGTGGTGCTGTTTACAATAGCAAAGACCTGGAACCAACCCAAATGCCCATCTATGATAGACTGGACAAAGAAAATGTGGCACATATACATCATGGAATACTATGCAGCCATAAAAAATCATGAGTTGGTGTCCTTTGTAGGGACATGGATGAATCTGGAAACCATAATTCTCAGCAAACTGACACAGGAACAGAAAATCAAACACTGCATGTTATCACTTATAGGTGGGTGTTGAACAATAAGAACACATGGACACAGAGATGGGAGCATCACACACTGGGGTCTGTTGGGGGGACAGGGGAGGGGCAGTGGGGGTTAGGGAGGTTGGGGAGGGATAACATTGGTAGAAAGGCCAGATATAAGTGACACGGGATGGAGGCAGCAAACCTCATTGCCGGTATGTACCTATGCAGCAATCCTGCATGATCTGCACATGTACCCCAGAACCTACAGTACAATAAAAAAATATAATGCTAAAATAAAGAGTTATTCAGAATTTTTACATCTGAATAACTTGCTGCAAAATGGCATTATGTACATTTCAAATTAATGCAAAATCTGGTTTCTGCTATTAGGTTGTACTCAAAAATGTCAGTCCTGATTTGAACAGTTAAAAAATATATATATATTGAGCTCTTTGGATAACTTCCATAGTATTGCCCCCAGTGTTGAAATACTCCAACCAAAAGGCAAATTCAGGGAACAGGAAATAAACTATTTACCGTTGACTAAAGGAGAATGCATAAAGCACCAAGGGTTATATGACAATGTGACATGCTTCGCAAGACCTCTCTCCCTTTGTACTGAATTTGAAGGTAGTTTGAAGAAATACTGAAAGTAATTTTTTTTTCAAAACATGATTTTATATTAACATATTTTCTTAGAGAGAGAGCAAATGGTAGATACAAAGTATGCACATTGGCATAGGCATATTGCTTATTTTTCTGAAGAAGAATTGGTTTTGTAGTTTTCTGCTATGGGACAGGCTGATACCAGAATATATATCTATTCATTTACTTAAGCACTCACACATTAATTCTAGAAAGAATCCTTACTTAAACATATACAGGCTGATGGAAAGGGGAGCCATAGCCTATTTCACTCACTTTCCTGCAGGTGAAAGAGACAATTGAGGAATCACTGATGGAATACAGAACTTTAAACAATCTTCAGGCAAAAGAAAAAGAAAGAAAGAAAGAAAAATGGCTGCTTGAGAAATAATTTATTCTGAAAGTTACTGAATCTTTCCTGTTAGCGTAACGTATTACTGCATGTAATGGCTTTCCTGAAGTTGCTGTTTTATCGTAGAGATGAAACTGTAATGAAAAGGTTAATCATAGCTCACCAGGGTTTAAGATAGTTGCAGGCGATTAATGGTTTGAATGAAGGCCAGGTACTTTAAACCCTTAAGCATATTGACAGAAACCAATTATTAACCGGGGGGATGCCCTACATGCTAACAAGTACATGATAATGTCTGCTCTGAACACATTCGGGTTTAAAATAAAACTTGAGAGAGTCCAAGAATCTATTCTGGCACCTATTTATTGCTAGGTGCATAAGTCAAACTTAACACTGTATAAACTAACTAGCTTTTTATATTGCCTGAAATTTCTAGTGTTAAGTGTCCCAGAGCTGGAGTCAGAATGCCTGAATAAGAAACTGAGATTTGCAAATTGCTATCTATATGACCTTGGGTCAATTATTGCATCTCAGTATACCTCAGTTCAGTTTATCCATAAAATGATGATAATTGACATACATAATCAGTAGAGCTATTGTAAGCATTAAATAAAGTAATCCATTAAAAGAGTTTACCATAATACGCAATACACATTAAAATTTAATGAATGCCAACAATTATTTTTATTGTTGTTATTGTATCATTGAGTTACACCCCTAGTAGGATAAAAAGAAAAGATAACAACTTAAAAGGAACATGAAACCCAACAGAAGAACTTATTTAACAAAACTAAACATACAGAATTTTATTTATAAATTTGTTCAGTACTGAAATGTATAAACACCTTCATTAATCTCTAAAATTCTTAAGAAAACTCCCTGCCTCTTGTCTATAAATTTTATACTGCTGACTCAACTGTCCTCCAAGGTGAATAAGGTCTCCATTATGGTTGTGGTTATTCACTGAACCGTGTACAGCTTTATCATGATAACTAATGGCATGCATTTTTTCAAATAGTGACACTGTTCAAGGTAGGTCATAATAGTTGGCTGGCAAACATAATAGTAAACTGCTCCATAAAACAGTGATAACCTCAACTGTGGCTTTCTTAGAGTACATGTTTTTTGCGTGTTTTCTTTAGAATGGAGATAGTACCCATTTTTATGTTAATATCATTATAAGGTGTTATCTGTTATTAGCAAAGCACTTTCAAAGCAACAGTATTTATCCTTTTGGGTCTGAGTTCTTTATTACCTGTTACCCATATGTACAGTCTTTCTTACTGAATACCTAAATTATACATACGTGTGTAATTCTTTTAAGTACTTGCAAGCTTCTCACATTTAATCGTGCTTTTTTTTACCATGAAAGCAGCTTAAGATACCAAATTAGGGGATTTAACACAATAGAGAATCAACATCATCAGGTAATAATAAATAAACTAATGATATTAAAGTCCCAAACATAATATTTGTCTTCCCCAATGCCAGTCACCAATTGAGAACCCCAAATTCATTTCATTTGTTTGTAGCAAGAGATATCCTCTTCAGTTGCCATACCACTTCCTTAGAACATGCTAGGATAAGACATGGGACTTTGAGAAATTCCAGGGAAACCAGACAAAGGGACATAAATTTTGATCATAATTATTCTCAGGGCATATATTAAAGCTCATGCATCTACTTATTGTCTTGTAGTTAGAACATTCTGGAGCCAAAGCTTGATGAGCAGACTCTCCCTTCCCCTTTTACATTGGCAAAGCTTTGCTATCTCCTACTCAAACGCATGTCAACATAGACCTGTCTAAAAAAGTAAGATTAGATGACAAAAAATGGTAGACCATTCTGCCTTAGACAGAGAAGGGATGGTGAGGCAGCTCCTTGCAAGGACTGGAAGGGAGTGAGTGATGAGGGAAAGAGGAAGAGATTGAAAAAGGATTAAAGAACTGCTCAAGTGGAGTAAGAGAGGAGAAAAAGCTAGGATGTGAAACGGGCCAGCAGAAAGTGTACCACCAGGTAGTCTCAGGTTGTATGAACAGCTCAAAGCTAAAGAAAAGCTGAATAGATGAAGGAATATCCACCAAACTGACGTTACTTTCACATTGTTTAACTGAGATTGTACTTCCATTTGGATGTAAGGTTTTTAAAACAGTCTTCTAGTTAATAATGCTTCTAGTTGGACCCTAATTCAGTATGACTGGTGGAATTACAAGAAGAGGAAATTTGGACATGGTCATGTGACCACACAGAGGAAAGACCATATGAAGACAGAGGAAGAAGGAAAAAAGAGCAGCTTCAAAAGAAAACACATCTGGGAAGGAACACCTTGATTTTTGGCTTCTGGGCTCCAGACCTGTAAAAAAATAGATTTCTGTTGTTCAACCCACCCATACTCTGGTACTTTGTTGCGGCAGCTGTAGCAACTAGTGCACATGGGCTCTGATGTGTTTTTGTCTAAGTAACAGTAACATCATCTTACAATAGACAGTACCACTCTATTATTCAGCTTGTAATGCCTGGTGTGGGAATTTAACAAATACAGAGCACTGCTGTGTTTTAGATGTGATACACGCAGAGGATGCAATGGCGAATATGACATTATCTGTGCCTTCAAAGTGCCTACAATCTTATGGGGAGACACGTGTAAAACCAGAAATTTAAATCAAACCTGGTCAGGTTTTTATGTACAAGGTGTGTAGGAGAACCAAGGAGCAAATGGCTGCCCAACCTTAATTGTTGAGAAAGACTGTGACGTGGTGTGACAGAGAAACTCTCTAGTAAGTGCTCTCAGAAGGAAGATTGAGGAGCAAAGGCTAAAAGGTAATGTTTCTGTTGCCATATGAAAAGATTTTATAAGTAATAAAACTTTAAAAGCTAGAGATTTAAAAGCTCTAACATTATTCAGGATCAATATCTCTTGATGAAGCAGCACTTTGATATTTAAAATGTCAATAATATATTGTTGCATCTCTTAAGGCAATTACTAACTGCTATGTATTAGGATGTAGTCTTGTCAGCTAACAGAAGCACCTGAATCACACTTATTTAAAAATATGTATAAGAACATATTGACTCATGCAGGTCAAAATCCCAAGAACATATTTACTGCAGACACAGCTGCATTTGGGAACTCAACTGATAGCATGAGTACTGCCACCCTCTCTCCCTTCTCTCTCTGTATTCCTTTATCTATCTATCTATCTATCTATCTATCTATCTATCTATCAATCATCTATCTGTCTATCATCTATCTATCTATCTATCTATCACCTATCTATCTTCTGGCACTGTTTTCTTCTGGTTTATTTTATTCACCTGCAATCTATATCACTACTGTGGCTCCTGGCACCCCTAACTTTACCACATCATACTTAAAACTAAGGATCCCCACAAGCAGAGAGCATCTCCAAATAGATCCACAAATTGTGATATTCTCCCTCAGATACTTATTATTTCACATCTTCATCTTTAACCACATGCTATGGCTTGTGGGATAGAATAGACTTATTGATCAGACCTGAACAGCCTCCACCTCAGGAAGTGGGAGCATAGAGCAGACAAAAGACTAAATCCCACTTGAACCACGTGGACTGAGTTAAATGATGGTCATTCAAAGAAATATTGTGGTGGTGTCTAAAGCATAATGGATAAGGTACAGATAAAAAACAAATAGTTGATATGCATACTACTTAATGTAGAGTTATTTCTATTTTACATGTGTACATTGACAGTTACATAGACATTTTCTTAATGTGTTCTATTTTTAAAATAGCCAAGATGCATGTAATATGTTAGGGGTGCCAAGCACTTTTTAGGAGAACTTTACACATATTAATTCATTTAAAATGTACAACAAATGTATAACATACTTTTATTATTCCCATTTTACAGATAAAACATGAGGCCACCAAAGAGTTAAGTAACTTTGCAAGAACTTACAGCAATAAAGGAAAGAGATAGAATTCAATACAGCTTGGCCTCTGAGTTCATCTTCTCATTCAAAGTATCACCACTTCCTGTAGGTGGTGTTCAATTAATGTGTGCTAAGTGGTTAAATAACTAGAGGCAAGATAGATCCAACTTAAGCAGCAAAACAATGAATTGAATCCAAAATTTGATTATCCCTCAATGATTTTATTTATAAGATCTTATTGCTTTGGAATGATTAACTTCAATGTTCACCTGATTTAATATTTTTTAATTTTCTGACTCGAGTATATTTTTGTTGGTGTGCATTCCATCCCTATTTCTGAATGAGAAGAGATTTTTTAAACCAGTGTATCATTATTTATTTCATCTCATTTAGCTCAAGATACCCTTCTAAAATCTCCAAGTGTTTTGGGAGCTGTAAATCAGGATGCTAATCTGTGAAGCTCATTTTATCAAATGTTAACAGTTGTCAAAATATTAAAGATGTGATTTAATACCCTGTTAGAAATATATTTACAAGTGGTAAATTTTCACAATACTTAGGCTTCTGTCTACAGGAAAATAATACAGATAGGGTTAGGTAAATCTTGTTTTCTGTGTATATTTAGTTGTGTTTTCTATGATAGGTCAATAGGACATATTCCATTTTGAATCAAGTTTAGTCTTGTCCCCAGAATAATTTATTGCATACTGAGTCTAATTAATTTTAGGGTTAGAACTATACATTCACAAATATTAGTGTTAGAACTATGCATTGACATATATTGGATCTGTAGACACACACACACACACACACACACACACACACACACACACAATTGGGACCTAATTAAAGAGCTACTGCACAGCTAAAGAGAATATCAACAGAGGAAACAGATAACATACATAATGAGAGAAAATATTTGCAAACTATGCACCTGACAACCAACAATATCCAGAATTTATAGTGAACTTAAACAAATCAACAAATTATTAAGAAGTGGACAAAGAACATGAACACACACTTCTCAAAATAAGTCATATAAGTGGCCAAACACACACCCACCCTTACTTCATGCCTCGTAACTATTAGGCCTCAAACCTTTGTCAAATGAGTTTAGGAAAGACCCGAAAGTATCGATGTAATCTAGTTAGTGCTAGATAGAAGCAACCTAAGTTTTCCCTTTCTGCTAACAGATTTGTCACATGACAAGACCAAGCTCAGGGTTCCATAAAGCTGCCTCTGCACTCCAGAAGCCAGACAATAGACAAGTTGATCTTTCAGTATCCACAACAGTGTGAGAGATGTCCCAAGAACTGCATAATAGTCAAAACACACCATTGGAGAACTCTCAGCTATGGATTTCTTTATTTCTTTTTTTAACAAATATACTAATTCACCAGGTTAAAAAAAAAAACACTATTGTAAAGTTCAATGTTTTATCTGTAAAATGGGGATTTAAAAAGTACCTTATATATTTGTTGGGTATTTTAAATGAATTAATATGTGAAAAGTTATTTTATTTATTTTTATTTATTTATTTTTAGATGGATTCTTGCTCTGTCACCCAGGCTGGAGTACACTGGCACAAGCTTGGCTTACTGCAACCTCCATTTCCCAGGTTCAAATGACTCTCATGCCTCAGCTTTGTGAGTAGCTGGGCTTTGGTGTGTGCCACCACACTGGGCTAACTTTTTGTATTTTTAGTAGAGATGGTTTTTTTCACGTTGGCGAGGCTGGTCTCAAACTCCTGATCTCAAGTGATCCACCCAACTCAATCTACCAAAGTGCTAGGATTACAGGCGTGAGCCGCCTCACCTGGCCCAAGTTCTATTAAAAAGTTCTTGGTACACATAACATATTACATGCATCTTTGCTATTTTTAATACAGAAAATATTGAGGAAATGTCTATATAAAAGGCAAAGTAGGAGGGTGAGACATGTACACATGTAAAATGGAAAAAATTCCGCATTAAGCAGTATGCATATCAACTATTCATTTACTGACAATATCATCATCAGAAAAGAGCCTGAATAGCCAAGACAATCCTAAGCAAAAAGAAAAAAATTGTGACATTACATTTGCTCACTTCAAATTATACTATAAAGCTACATAGGCGGGTGTTGAACAATGAGAACACATGGACACAGGTAGGGGAGCACTACACACTGGGGTCAGTTGGGGGGAAATAGGGGAGGGACGGTGGGGAGTGGGGAGCTGGGGAGAGATAGCAAGGGGAGAAATGCCAGATGTAAGTGATGGGGAGGAAGGCAGCAAATCAAACTGCCACGTGTGTACCTATGCAACAATTTTGCATGTTCTTCACATGTACCCCAAAACCTAAAATGCAATAAAATAAATAAATTGGAAAAAAAAAAAAAAGCTACAGCAACCTAAACAGCATGACACTGGTACAAAAATAGACACATAGACCAATGGAACAGAATAGAGACCCCTGAGATAGAGCCACACACCTACAACCAATTGATCTTCAACAAAAATAAACAATAAGGAAAGGGTATTCCATTCAATAAATGATGATGGGGAAACTAAGCATAAGGAGAAAAATGAAACTGGACCCTCTACCTCTGAAAATGCAGAAACATTAACAAATGATGGATTAAAGATTTAAATGTAAGACCTCAAACTATAAAAAAAATCCTGGAAGATAACCTAGAAAGTACCTTCCTAGACATTGGCCATGCCAGAGAATTTATGACCAGGTCCTCAAAAGCAAATGCAATAACAACAAACACACACACACACAAATTGCCAATTGGGACCTAATTAAACTAAAGAACCACTGCACACCAAAAGAGAATATCAACAGAGGAAACAGAAAACCTACAGACTGGGAGAAAATATTTGCAAACTATGCACCTGACAGAGGACTAGTATCTAAAATCTGTAGGGAACTTGAACAAATCAACAAGAAAAAGAACAAATAATCCCATTAAATTGTGGAAACAGACATGAATAGATCTCAAAAGAAGTCATACATGTGACCAGTAAACATATGAAAGAATGTTCAGCATTACTAATCATCAAAGAAATGCCAATCAAAGCCATCTCATACCAGTCAGAATGACTATTTTTAAAAAGTCCGAAAATAATAGTATGTTGGAAAAGTTATGGAGAAAAGGGAACACTTATGCATTGTTGGTCGGAATGCAAATTATTTCAGTCCCTGTGGAAAGCAGTTTAGAGATTTCTCAAAGAACTGAAAATAGAACTACCATTTGACCGAGCAATCCCCTTATTGTATACCCCTTGCTTTGCATATATGCTCCAAAGAAGATAAATCATTCTACCAAAAAAACACCTGTACTTGTATGTTTGAGACAGTACTATTCACAATATCAAAGACATGGAATCAACCCAGGTGTGCATTAACAGTGCATTGGATAAAGTCAGTGTGGTACACATACACTATGAAATACTATGTCACCATAAAAAAGAATGAAATCATGTCCTTCGCAGCAACACAAATGCAACTGAAAGTCATTGTCCTTGACAAGTTAACAGAGAAACAGAAAACCAAATACCGCATATATTCTCACTTATCAGTGGGAGCTAAACTTTGGGTGCATACAGACACGAAGATGGAAACAATAAACACTAAGGAGTCCCCAGGGGGCAAAGATTGAAAAACTACCTGTCAAGTACTATGTTCACTGTTTGCGCAATGGGATAATTAGAAGCCCAAATCTCAGCATCACCAAATACAGCCAGGTAACAAAACTACACATGTACCTCCTGAATCTAAACCTTGAAAATAAAATAAAAAATAAGTTCATTCGCCAGAAAACAGTCAATGCATAACTAAAAGGTGAATGATAATAAATGCAATTTGAAAGTGATCATGACATTGATTTTGAAAGGAAAATCAGTACTTTTTAAAATTGTTAAAGTGTATATGATATATCCAAACTAAACGAATCTTATTAAATTGTAGGAAAAAGACACATGCACATGTATGTTTGTCGTGGCGCTGTTTATGATAGCAAAGACCTGGAACCAACACAAATGCCCATCAGTGATAGAATGGACAAAGAAAATCTGGCATATATACACCATGGAATACTATGCAGCCATAAAAAACGACGAGTTTCTGTCCTTTGCAGAGACATGGATGAATATGGAAACCGTTATTCTCAGCAAACTGACACAAGAACAGAAAACCAAACGCTGCATGTTTTCTCTCATAGGCTGGTAAAGGACAATGAGAACACCTGGGCACAGGGAGGAAAACAACACTCACTGGGCTAGGTGTGGGAGTGGAGGTGGGGAGGGGAGGGAAAGTGGGGGGAGGTTGGGAGGATGGGGAGGGATAACACTGGGAGAAATGCCTGATGTAGGCAATGGGGGAGGGGGACTAGAGACAGCAAACCACCACCACCATGGCATGTATGTACTTATGCAACAATCCTGCAGGATGCAGGATGTAAACATGTACACCAGAGTCCAAAATAAAATAAAAAAATAATAAAAAAGAAAAATCCATATAAGAGAAGTAAAAAAATTATAGTAATCACAATAGCAATAATATAAATACAGAAAGAGAAAAGTGTTAAGAGCATTGTGTTTAAAATCATGGCAAGAAATAGAATTTGTAGTGAGTAGATCTTCCCAGAAGAAAGAAGGAAAACAATCAAAATCATAAATAAGTAAAATTAAAATATAGCCAGATTTTAATAATGTTAAAAATATTATAGATGTTCAATTGCTTTCAAATTAAGCTTATGTCCATACTTAAATAAGTATATGTATTAGGTATACATTTTTTAATTTGAAAATTATAACAGCCAGTGTTACATAAATTTCAAGTCCAGAGATAAATCATAGAAGATTAATTCCATTGTACAAACAGTTAAACAATCTCACAAACAAAATTTAATATATTTTTCACTTTCTAAAATACATCCATAAATATTTTTGTTACTTCAGATGAATATTCTGCCATAGTCTCTTAATTATGCCTGTCTATTCTGACTCCATTAAGCTCTCCTTTTCTTTCATAGCCATGTGTTGAACTATTTCTGTAGTTTTCTCTGATGTTAATAGTTTTCTCAATTGACATCAACATGCAGAGATGAACATTTAGAATCTAGTTACCAGCTTTCTTGTCATTCAGATTGTCAGTTTCATTAATTGTCTCACGAACCAGTCAGTGTGAAATTACACAGACCTATCAAAGTAAACTAAACTCATGGGGCCTAACATTGTTTTCTATATCATTCACTGTAATTATTAGTTCATATTGTGCACAGTCTTTTGGTACTCAGAATTTAGAAGCTATAGTATGATTATTATCAACAAAAATGTAAGCTTTTCAGAATATAATATTATTAAGAGAAGTATAATAGATATTCATAAGTTTAAAATAATTTGTTGTAAGTTCTAATTTTAGAGATGAAAATGTGAGCAATTATTGTCCATTTTGGGTTCTTGATTGGCTGTGTTTGAAAAGACAAAATCTTATTAATATGCATCTTAGCATGACTGGAAAAATACTTCTGATAGTAGAAGACATTGAACAGTCAATATTAGACAGCCAGAGAAGTTGCTACAATGAAAGATTTTTAACAAAGGCACTAAATAAAGGATTGAAACAAATGTCTACAATAAGTATCTAAAATGTATATGATAAAATCATGTAACAAGCAATTTTTTAAATTGAATGATTAAAGGTGCACTGGCTGAGGAATAAATAAACATATACAGTCTTTGAAAGGCAAATAAGAAAAAAAATATTTAGTGTTGTCAATAGTAAGCTAAAATCCCTGATTAAAATGCATGGATTTCTAGCTAACTTGCTGTGTGACTTGAAAACATGAATCATCTTCCCTGGAAGCCATGGTCAGTGTGAGACCAGGAATCTGGTTAGGCCATCCAGTGCCAATGAAATCTAGTGAGAAGCAGAAGAGTCAAGCAAAAGCCCCCACAAAATGTAAATATATGGAGAAAACAGCAACATTGCTAGAAATTTCTTGAGTCTGGTGCCTGCTTAGAATACTGTCAGACACAAATAAAAGGAAAAAAATTCTGGGAAAAAATAAATGAAATTATAAGAGAAAATTAATAAATATTGGTAAGAAAAACATTTTGAGTATGTTTATGTG
Organism: Sapajus apella; assembly: GCF_009761245.1. Lineage (NCBI taxonomy): Eukaryota > Metazoa > Chordata > Mammalia > Primates > Cebidae > Sapajus > Sapajus apella. The sequence goes on from NW_022436945.1 coordinate 32,873,926, forward strand.
CTGATTATTCTGCTAAGTGTTTTTCTTTATCATATTTTGGTATTATAAATAATTATTTGAAAGTAAGTACAGTTTCTGGCACACAGTAGGGCTTTATAAAGCTAGAAGCAGCCATCACCATTATTATTATTAATGATGCCAATTGCTCTTAATTGGTACTGGAATGTAAAGATATTAAGTGAAGAACAAAGATGTGTGTCTGAGGTGGGAAGCATTAGGATTTAAATTATTAAAGGCCTACAATATGTGAGATTTTTCTATCTTTTAATATATGTCAGCTTAAATAAACTATAAAAAGAAACTTTAGTATCCCAACTTACAAGGAAGAATGCTGAAGTTTTCTCTTTCATGTTAAATTCTTTATTTTTTTCTCATGCTCTCTTCCTTGTTTTTGCATTTTTCTTCCCTTTTTATCTCTTTCCTTTTTTATTATTTATTATCTACTTAGCTAGAAAGCAGTTGCAGTTGAGTTACAGAAATGGATATAATTCAAAATAAAATAAATATGTGCATATATTTGTGTATACATACTTATATATGTATATGTGTGTAAATATATGTATGTGATGTCAACAAAGGGAATATAATAGTAAAACATGTTAAAACTAAAGATTTGGATTAAGAGATATGTACATCTATATACATAATTAGAGGAGAACTGCAAATTGTGCTCTGAACTTCCATATATCCATAAGAAAAAATTAAGGGCAATCTTATAGGAGTCCTTGTGTATGCATAATAAAAACAAAGTAGATAATAAATATGCACTTATTTGTTTCTGATATTTTAACCAAAGAGAGGACAGAGTAAACAGAGGAAAAATATTCTTCTGCTTCTTCACTCAAAAATCTCGCCAACAGTGTATAAATTAAAGGCAAAATTTACTGTCAGTGAAATAAGTAGAAATTCCTATCTCTGAAACACAATTCGAAAAGATGGAAAACACACACAAAAAATATAAAGCAAGAAATTAAAACATGTACCACCAGAGAAAATTATTTTTACAGAAAGGAGCAAAGGAACAAAGACTACAAAGCAATTGGAAAAATATGGCAGAAATAAGTCCCCTTACTTATTAGTAGTAACACTGAATGTAAATGAGCTAAACTTTTCAACCAAAACATATAAAATAACTGAATGGTTTAAAATAAAAAAGAAAACGCAATGATCTGTTGCCTGTAAGAAACACACTTCACCTATAAAGACACACACAGACTGGAAATAAAGGTATGGTAAAAGATATTCTAAGCAAATGGAAACCAAAAGAGAGCTGGAATAGCTATACTTATATCAGATAAAATAGATTTCAAGACAAAAACTGTAAAAAGAGACAAAGAAGGTCATTATGTAATGATACAAAAATCAATTCAGCAAGAGGATATAACAATTGTAAATATTTATGCATCACACATGGCACCAAGATATATAAAGTAAATATTATTAGAGATATATATAAGTATATCTCTATATTTAAAATATAAATATATCTATTATAAGTATAATATAATATAAAAAGAGATAGATATTGATACAATAGAAGCTGGAGTCTTCAATGCCCCACTTACAGCATTAGACACATCTAGACAGAAAACCAACAAAGAAACCTCAGACCCAATTTTCACTACAGACCAAATGGACCTCATGGATAGTTACAGAACATTTTATGCAACGGCTGGAAAATACACAATCCACTCCTGAGCACACAGCATTCTCAAGGAGAAACCCTACATTGGGGCACAAAATATATCTTAAATTATTCTTTAATTTGAAATCATATCATATCAAGTATCTTCTCTGACCACAGTGGCATAAAACTATAAATCAATAACAAGAAAAACTTTGGAAATTCTACAAACACACAGAATTTAAATAGTATGCTCCTGAATGAGCAGTGGATCAATAAAGAAATGAAGAAGGAAGTTTAAAAATTTATTGAAGCAAATTAAAATTGAAACACAGCATACCAAAGCCATTAGGATACAGCAAAAGCAGTACTAAGAGGAAAGCTTATAGCAACAAATGACTACATCAAAAAGTAGAAAAACATTTAAACAAACAAGTTAATACTGCATCTGAAAAAACTAGAAGAGCAAGAACAAACCAAATCCAAAATTATTAAAAGAAAAAAAGATATGTTTGCTGGCCTTATGTATGTCTTCTTTTGTAAAGTGTCTGTTCATATCCTTTGCCCAATTTTGAATGGGCTTGCTAGTTTTTTTCTGGTAAATCTGTTTTTGTTCTTTGTAAATTCTGGATATCAGCCCTTTGTCAGATGGGTAAACTGCAAAAATTTTTTCCCAATCTGTTGATTGCCGATTCACTCTAATGACTGTTTCTTTTGCTGTGCAGAAGCTGTGGAGTTTGATTAGGTCCGATTTGTCTATTTTGGCTTTTGTTGTCAATGCTTTTGGTGCTTTGGTCATGAAGTCCTTGCCTACACCTATGTCCTGAATGATTTTGCCTAGATTTTCTTCTAAGGTTTTTATGGTGTTAGGTCTTATGTTTAAGCCTCTAATCCATCTAGAGTTAATTTTAGTGTAAGGTGTCAGGAAGGGGTCCAGTTTCTGCTTTCTGCATGTGGCTAGCCAGCCTTCCCAACACCATTTATTGAACAGGGAATCCTTTCCCCATTGCTTGTTTTTGTCTGGTTTGTCAAAGATCAGATGGTTGTAGATATGTTGTGTTGCCTCCGAGACCTCTGTTCTGTTCCATTGGTCTATATCTCTGTTTTGGTACCAGTACCATGCTGTTTTGATTACTGTAGCCCTGTAGTATAGTTTGAAGTCCGGTAGTGTGATGCCTTCTGCTTTGTTCTTTTTGCTTAGAATGGGCTTGGCTATGCGGGCTCTCTTTTGGTTCCATATGAAGTTTAAGGTGATTTTTTCCAGTTCTGCAAAGAAGATCATTGGTAGCTTGATGGGGATAGCATTGAATCTGTAAATTACTTTGGGCAGTATGGCCATTTTTACGCTATTGATTCTTCCTAACCATGAGCATGGAATGTTTCTCCATCTGTTTGTGTCCTCTCTTATTTTGTTGAGCAGTGGCTTGTAGTTCTCCTTGAAGAGGTCCTTTACGTTCCTTGTTCGTTGTATTCCTAGGTATTTTATTCTCTTTGTGGCAATTGTGAATGGAAGTTTGTTCTTGATTTGGCTCTCTTTAAGTCTCTTATTGGTGTATAGGAATGCATGTGATTTTTGCACATTGATTTTGTATCCTGAGACTTTGCTGAACTTGCTTATCAGTTTCAGGAGATTTGGGGCTGAGACGATGGGGTCTTCTAGATATACAATCATGTCGTCTGCAAATAGAGACAATTTGACTTCCTCCTTTCCTATTTGAATGCCCTTTATTTCTTTTTCTTGCCTTAATGCTCTGGCTAGAACTTCCAATACTATATTGAATAGCAGTGGTGAGAGAGGGCATCCTTGTCTAGTGCCAGATTTCAAAGGGAATGCTTCCAGTTTTTGCCCATTCAGTATGATATGGGCTGTTGGTTTGTCACAAATAGCTTTTATTGTTTTGAGATACGTTCCATCAATCCCTAGCTTATTGAGGGTTTTTAGCGTAAAGGGCTGTTGAATTTTGTCAAAGGCCTTCTCTGCATCGGTTGAGATAATCATGTGGTTTTTGTCTTTGGTTCTGTTTATGTGGTGAATTACATTTGGGACCCGGATGAACCTGGAAACCATCATTCTCAGCAAACTGACAAAAGTGCAGAAGATCAAACACCGCATGTTCTCACTCATAGGCGGCTGTTGAACAATGAGAACACATGGACACAGGGATGGGAGCACTACACACTGGGGTCAGGTGGGGGGAAATAGGGGAGGGACGGTGGGGCGTGGGGAACTGGGGAGAGATAGCAAGGGGAGAAATGCCAGATGTAGGTGATGAGGAGGAAGGCAGCAAATCACACTGCCACGTGTGTACCTATGCAACAATTTTGCATGTTCTTCACATGTACCCCAAAACCTAAAATGCAATAAAATAAATAAATGGGGGAAAAAAAAGAAAAAAAGATAAAGATTAGAGCAGAAGTAAATGAAATTGAAACCAGAAGAGCAATACAAAAGATCAATGAAACAAAAATATAGTTTTTGAAACAATAAACAAAATTGAGAAAACTTTAACCTGACTAATCAAAAAAGAGAGAAGATCCAAATAAATATAATGAGATGAAAAAAGAGGATTTATATCTGATACCACAGAAATTAAAAGAACCATTAGAAACTGCTATGAGCAAATACATGCCATTAAATTAGAAAACCTAGAAGAAATAGATAAATTCCTAGACACATACAATTTGCCAAAGATTGAACCATGAGGAAACCCAAAACCTGAATAGACCAATAACAAGTAATGTTATCAAAGCCCACAATAAAAAGTCCCCAGCAAAGAAAATCATGGAATCCAATGATTTCAGTGCTGAATTCTATGGAAAGAACTGACACTAATGTTACTTAAACTATTCTGAAAAATAAAGAATGGAATACTTCTAAACTAATCCTACAAAGCCAGTAATACCTTGATACTAGAACCAGACAAAGCCACATCAAAACAAAACAAAACAAACAAACAAAAAGAGCTACAGGCCATTATCTTAATGAAAATTTATGTAAAAATCATTAACAAATTACTAGCAAATCAAATTCAGCAACACATTAAAAAGTTCATTCCATGAACAAGTGGGATTCATCCAAGTGATAAAAAGATGGCTCAACATACAAAAATCAATTGATGTGATACATCACATCAATAGAATAAAGGATAAAAACCATATAACCATTTTAATTGGTGCTGCAAAGCATTTTATAAAATTTCATATCACTTTATGACAAAAATTATCAAAAAATGGGCACAGAAGAAACACACCTTGACACAATAAAAGCCATTATGGGTATATACCCAAAGGATTATAAATCATTCTACTCTAAGGACACATGCACACGAATGTTCATTGCAACACTGTTTACAATAGCAAAGACCTGGAACCAACCCAAATGCCCATCAATGATAGACTGTACAGGGAAAATGTGGCACATCTCCACCATGGAATATTATGCAGCCATCAAAAATGATGAGTTCATGTCCTTTGTAGGGACATGGATGAGCTTGGAAACCATCATTCTCATCAAACTGACACAAGAACAGAAAATCAAACACCGCATGTTCTCACTCATAGATGAGTGTTGAACAATTAGAACACAGGGACACAGGGAGGGGAGCATCACACACTGGGGTCTGTTGAGGGGAAATAGAGGAGGGACAGCATGGTGTGGGGAGTTAGGGAGAGATAGCATGGGGAGAAATGCCAGTTATAGGTGATGGGGAGGAAGGTAGCAAATCACACTGCCATGTGTGTACCTATGCAACAATCTTGCATGTTCTTCACATGTATACCAAAACCTAAAATGCAATAAAAAAATAAATTAAAAAAAAAAAAAAAAAAAAAAAAAGAATTGCAACACAGGCCAGGCACAGTGGCTCATACCTGTAATCCCAGCACTTTGGGAGGCCAAGGCGGGCAGATCACGAGGTCAGGAGTTTGGGACCAGCCTGGCCAATATGGTGAAACCCCATCTCTACTAAAAACACACAAAAAATTAGCCAGGCCTGGTGGCACGCGCCTGTAGTTCCAGCTACTTGGGAGGTTGCGGCAGAAGAATCACCTGAACCAAGGAGGTGGAGGTTGCAGTGAGCCAAGGTTGCGCCACTGTGTTCCAGCCACTCTGGGCAACAGAGTGAGACTCTGTCTCACAAAAAAAAAAAAAAAA
>NW_022436945.1:32879802-33055203 GCF_009761245.1 Sapajus apella
AAAAAAAAAAAAAAAAAAGAACTGCAGGCCAAAGGGCAATTTGTAAATTCAATAGATATTTCTAAATTCTAAAGAGTACTTCTAATTTCTAAATCATATATCCCCTTTCACAGGGAATATACTAATTCATACTCCTACAAGCAGTGTACAACAATTGTTTTTCCTACAGTCTTGCCAATATATTTCCTGATTTAAATATTTTGTCAATTGATAAGTGGTAAATGGCATTTTATTGTCTGTAGTTTGTAATTATGAAGAGTGGTGTCAAGCATCTTTTCATATATTAAGGAGCTATTCAAAGTTCCTTTTCTGTGAAATATCTGTTTATATGTTTTTCCATTATTGTCTTATAATCTAGGAATTCTTTATATATTAAGGAGGTTAGTATTTTGTTTGACACAATTTACAAATATTTGTCTCTTTGTGTTAGAGAATGTTTTTTTGTCATGCAGAAGTGCTTTCATAAAAAAATTGCTATATATTTTTTCTTGTGTAATTTCTGAACTTACTAGAAATACCTTCCCCACTATACAATCCAGCATCATTTATGAATGTATGTATGTATGTGTTTAAGTTTGGATATAGAGATTTCTAAAGCTGTGATACAATTAGACTAGACAATATAGTTCAGAGCAAATCTCCCCTCCTTCTCTCTGTCTCTTCATTCTTTCTTTCTTTTTCCTTCATTTTTTTCTTTTTTTTTTTTTTTTGAGACTGAGTCTTGCTCTGTCACTCAGGCTGGAGTGCAGTGGCAGGATGTCGGCTCACTGCAACCTCTGCCTCTCAGGTTCAAGCGATTCTCCTGCCTCAGCCTCCCGGAAAAAAAAAAAGCCATTATGACAGACCCACAGCTAACATCATACTAAATAGGGGGAAAATGAAAGCATTTCTTCTAAGATCTAGAAGATGATGAGATAGCCACTTTCACCACTGTTAATGCTCTAATCCTAGCTAGAGCAATGAGACAAGAGAAAGTTATAAATTGTATTCAAATTGGAAAGGAAGAAATCATAATTATCATCATTTGCAGATGGTATAGTCTTATATTTGGAACAACCTAAGCACTCCAACATAAAATGATTTGAATTGATAAACAAATTCTGCAAAGTAAAGTTGCAGAATACCAAATCAACATACAAAAATCAGTAGCATTTCAGTATGCCTATGGCAAACAATCTGAAAAACAATCAAGAAATAATCCCATTTATAATAGCTATGAATAAAATAAAATATCTAGGAATTAACCAAATAAGAGAAGGTTCTCTATAATAAAAGCTGTCAAACATTGATGCAAGAAACTGAAAAAGACACACACACATACACACATATTTGATACTGGTGGATTGGAAGAATCAATATTGTTAAAATGTCCATGCTACCTAAAGCAATCTGCAGATTCAACGCAATTGTTATTAAACTACAAATGACCTTCTAAACAAAAACAGGATAAATAATTCTAAAATGTATATAGAACCATAAGAGACCCAGAATAGCCAAAGCCATCCTGAGCAAAAAGAACAAAACTGAAAGAATCACATTACTTGACATCAGATTATACTACAAAGCTATAGTAATCAAAACAGCATGAAACTGCCATAAAAAATAGAAACATAGACCCATGCAACAGAATAGGGAACCCAAATAAATCCATACATCTAATGTGAATTCATTTTTGACAAAGGTGCCTAGAACATATATTGTGGAAAAAGCAGTCTCTTCAACAAGTGGTACTGAGAAACCTGGCTATCCATATGCAGAAGAATAAAACTGGACCCCTGTTTCTTGCCATATATAAAAATCAAATCACAATGAACTAAAGACTTAAATCTATAACCTCAAGCTACAAAACTACTAAAAGAGAACTTTGAGTGACAAGCACTCCAATTATAGGATAAATATCATATTTTACATGAAAAAAACTTTAAGGGAAAATATATCATATTCTTATCAACTTTGCCAGAAGCACCATGTTAATTTTCTTGATACTTTTTCTTTTCTTTTCTTTTTTTGAGACAGCGTCTCACTCTGTCACCCAGGTTGGAGTGCAGTGGCATGATCTTGGCTCACTGCAATCTCTGCCTCCCGGGTTTGAGCAATTCTTCTGCCTCAGCTTCCTGAGTAGCTGGGATTACAGGCATGCACCACCATGCTCAGCTAATTTTTCTCCATTTAGTAGAGACAAAATTTTGCCATTTTGGCCAGGCTGATCAGGTGGACCTCAGATGATTCACTTGCCTTGGCCTTCAAAAGTACTGGGATTACAGGCCTGAGCCACCACACCTGGCCAATACTTTTTCTTTATTTGTAAGTCATTGCAGTCAGAGGTTAAATTATATTTAAAATATAATAATAGAAAAGAAAACATTGGGGAAACTCTCCAAGACAATGGACTAGGCAAAGATTTCTTGAGTAATACCTCACAAGCACAAGCAACAAACACAATAATGGAAAAATGGGATTACACAGGTTAAAAAGCTTCTGCACAGCAAAGGAAACAATCAAGATGAAGAGACATCCCAAGGAATAGAGGAAAATATTTTCCAAATATCCATGTGACAAGGAACTAGTAACAAGAATATATAAGGAACTTAAATAACTCTATAGGAAAAAAAAATCGAATAATCCAATTTAAAAATTGATCTGAATAGACATTTCTCAAAAGAAAACATGTAACGATAGACTGGATAAAGAAAACATGGCACATATACACCGTGGAATACTATGTAGCCATAAAAAAGAATGGGTTCATGTCCTCTGCAAGGACATGGATGACACTGGAAACCATCATCCTTAGAAAACTATCACAGGAACAGAAAACCAAACATTGCATGTTTTCACTCATAAGCAGGAGTTGAACAATGAGAACACATGGACACAGGGAGGGACACACCGGAGCCTGTCAGGGTGGAGTGAAATGGGATGGAGAGCATTAGCATACATACCTAATGTATGCAGGGCTTAAAACTTAGATGACAGGTTGATAGATGCAGCAAATCACCATGGCACGTGTATACCTATGTAACAAACCTGCACATTCAGCATATGTAATCCCAGAACTTAAAGTAAAATAAAAATAAATAAATAAATAAAATATTTTTTTATAAAAGAGGCTCAACATCACTGATTATCAGAGAAATGCAAATAAAAACTACTATAGATACCATCTCACACTAGTTAAAATGGCTTTTACCCAAAAGACAGGCCATAATGAATGTTTTGTTGAAAGTAGAGAAAAGGGAACCCTCATACACTGTTGGTGGAAATGTAAAAAAACTAAAAATAGAACTCCCATATGATATAGCAATCTCACTCTAGTATATACTCAAAAGATGAAAAATGAGTATGTCAAAGAGTTATCTGTACTCCTATGTTTATTGCAGCACCACTCAGAATAGCCAAGATTTGGAATCAACCTAAGTGTCCATCAACAAAAAAATGGATAAAGAAAATGTGTTACATATATACAATACAGCAATATTTAGCCACACAAAAAAAGAATGAGATCCTGTTATTTGCAACTACATGGATGGAACTGGAGGACATTATGTTAAGTGAAATAAGCCAGACACAAACTTCACATATTCTCACTCATTTGTAGGACCAAAATATTAAAACAATTGATATCATGAAACTAGGGAGTAGAAGGATGGTTATCAGCAGTTGTGAAGGAAGTGGGGAGAAGTGGAGAAATGAGGATGGTTACTGGGTACAAATATATAGTTAAATACAGTGAATAATAGCTACTATTTTATGACACAACAAGGTAACTACATACAGTAATAACTCGTATGTTTCAAAATAACTGAGAGAATACATCTGGAATGCTGTAACACCAAGGAAGGATGAGTGCTTAAGGTGATGGTACCCATTTCCCTGGTGTGATTATTACACATTGTATGCCTGTATTAAAATATATCATGTACTCCATAATTATATATGCCTACTATGTATCTATAAAATATTTTGAAATATATGCAAAAGTCAATTCTCTCTATATTACACTCAAAGTGTAAATCAAGACTCTAATAGACAAGCATAACATATTAACACATGTAGGAAAATTAAAATAACTCTCAGCATTTTAAAGTTTTAAAAGCAACACCAACCTTCTAGGAGTAGCATATTTTTTTACTTACACAATCATGTAACAAATGAAAATTATAGTCTCCTTGAAAACAAAAAATAAACCCAGACTTAAAATATGATAGAGAAAGGCAACTGAGGCTCAGCAGAATTTTTAACAGTAGAAACATGTAGGCTATTTCCAGGAACAAATAATGTTTTGCTAGTCAGAATCTCCTCTGGTACTACTAAAATTATTAAGCTAAGTAAAATGAAATACTTTTGACATCTATTATAACTACAAGAAGTAACAGAATAATAAGTTGAACTTTAAGTCAATTTAATTTACAGGATGATATCAGGATCAAAATGTTTCTGAAGAGGAAATGTGCATGCTTTCTGTTAATTATAAATTTTCTTCTTTGTCACATCAAAGAACAATTATATTTATCTAGGAACCATCAATTTTAACTTATTCTCAAAGAAAAATAAACTTATATTTAGAAGTCAAAAAGATTTAAAAGGCCAATAAAGGAAAACTAAACTAGTTAGCTGAGATGAGATTCAAACTAAAGCAAAACGAAAGGGGCAGTTCAATTTTCCTGGCCAATCCCTAGAAAGACTTAAGAATTGGACGCACAACTTATATGTAAAGGCAGAGAGATGATGAAGGGGTAAAATAGGCGAATTATTTGAAAGTCTGATTCAAACATTTAGATAGTTACACAATCCCCATATTCTCAACCACTGGCCACTTATTAATTCAGGTGACTATTCTGCCCAGTCCTTGAACACTGAAATAGAGGAGGAGGTACGTTCTATGAAGAAACTAAAACAGAGGCCCCAGGATAGAGTATAGCGTTAGGTGCAGGGGAGAAGAGGGAGAAAATAGTCTCAGTAAGTACAAGTTAGTTATCACCCTTGCCTGAATTGGCTCAGCGCACCAGTCGCCAGACATTTGTTTGTTAGGCAGGAAACTGAGAGACTCTTTTCTGGAAAACTGAATCATTTCAGAAAATAATTCTATAGATACTGACAAGTGAAAAAAATCAAGTTCATGACATCATAGTGGAATTACTAATCTACAAACAAATTCTATCTAATCAAATTTTTAGTGTCTCACTCTTAAATATAATCACCAAATATTTAAGCATAAAAGATAAAGCATAACAGTTAAACAACAATTTTTAAAAACTCAAAATAGAGACAATGTAGGTTAAAAAAGTAATGTTAACCAATATATATGTTATATATTATATAATGACATTATATTATATGCTATGTCTTATTATATATAATATCTTAGGAGAGATAAGACAGGTTATTGTACCTTTAAAATAAAAAGCAAAATCATACTAAAAGAAGCAGTATTCATGTAATAATATTTCCTGGAAAACTTTTAAAAAGAAGATAGACATTTTAATAAAATGGGCAATAGAGGGTGAAAAAGCTAACAATTTACTATTTAATGTTTTTTATATACAGAATAGGAGAGAAAGAATGATATAATTTAAGGAAAAATCCAGGAGATTCAAACCAGAGTCGGAAAGAAAGAAAAGAAAATACTTGCAAGGAAGAAATAAAGACCATTTCTCCAATCAAGATAGACATGACTCTCTGATAGTGACAGGAGGCAGACAAATTCCTAGGCAATAGAGACGGGTACCCAGTGAAATCCAACTCCTCAAGCCAAGGACAGTCTTACGCCTGAAAACTGAAATGCCAGTTCTGTATATGGTCCATGACTGGAATGAGAACTTCCATCCCCACCTTACCCACTCCTTTTCTACTGGTTCCTTCTGAATAATGCCTTTTGACTATTCGAATGGTGCTTTTGCCAAGACCACCAATGGACCAATCAGCATGCATTCTCTCATTTTAAGCCCAGAAAATCCCCAGACTTGGCCTCACAGATGGCATCCCACTTTCAGGTCCCCTCTCCATGCTGGGAGCTTTCTGTCAGTCAGTAAAATTCTACTCTGCCTTGCTCACTCTCCAGTGTCTGCAAATCTCATTCGTCTTGGTCACAGGACAAGAACCCAGAACTCTCTGAACTGTGGGAGCAAAAAGAGCTGTATCACTCCTGCTCACCAAGCTGCAGGCGGTGGGAGTAAAAGAGCTTGTAACATTCTCTTCCAAACTACGGGAGTGAAAAAGCCACTGGATGCCACTCCCTCTCACTCATCAAACTATGGAAATAAAGATAAGAGACATTCAGTACCTTCTGGCATGGTTAGATACCTTCACTAACTCATATTTGGTGTATGCATACTTAACCTCCTTGTAAAATTTGTTTCTTCTCACCTAGAGGCCATCAAATCCCAAACGGTCATGCAAATGGAGCCTGGGATGAAGACTTCCTTATACCAGAGACCCTTGGATAGGCCTCTGACAGAGATCTGATTGCCATTTTCCCAAAAACATTGCCCCCTGTCAGCATAAAGTAGTTAGAACAGTCACTGTCCCTATCCTAATGGCCGTTAGATGTACCTCTTTAAATGGGAGATTGATAGTGACAGGAAACAGACAAATTCCTAGGAAAACAGGAATGGGTTGCTGGTGAAACTTGACCTTTAAGCCAAGGATAGCCTAAAACCTGAAAACCAAACTGGCAGTTGTGGATAGAGTCCATGACCAGAGTAAGATCTTCCATCCCTGCCTTACTCACTTGCTCTTGATTTCTTCTGAATGCTGTCTTTTACCAATCAAATGGTGCTTATGCCAAGACCACCCATGGACCAATCAGCATGCATTCTGCCATTCTAAGCCTATAAATACCCCAGACTCAGACTCATAGATGTCAACCTGCTTTTGGATTACCTCTCTGTGCTGAGAGTTATCTATTGCTCAATAAAATTCTACTCTGCCTTGCTCACTCTCTGGTGTCCATGAACCTCATTCCTCCTGGTTACAGGACAAGAACATGGAACTCTCCAAACTGTGGGAGCAAAAAGAGCTGTAACACCACTGATCACTGAGCCGCTGGCAATGGGAGTAAAAGGGCTTATAACACTCTCTCCCACTCACTGAACTATGGGAATGAAAAAGCCACTTAACACTACTCCCTCCCCCCTCCCAAACTATGAGAACATGAAAAAGCCACGACATTTTCAGAACACAACCTACTGAATGCAAAAGTTTCATACTGGATTATATCATGAAATTTCAGAACACCAACAATAAATAAACCATTCTAAAAATTTCCAGAGTAAATAAATAAATCATCTACAAGAAATACAAGAATGGGATACAAAAATTGCATGAGACTTCTCAAGGCAATTCCTGAATTAAGTAAACAAAGAAGAAATTTCTACAATATTTAAAGAAAAATAATTGCCTATCTAAATTTTTATGCAGACCTTCATCATTAGCCAAAGAAGTAGGTAGAATTGTGATGTTTTCAAATTTTCAAAGTCCCTAAATAAGTGCTGCCCATCTACATTCTTTTAGAATATTACTAGAGGATAATCTCCAGCAAAAATGCAATAAGTAAATTAAAAGGTTATCTTCAAAGTTAGATGTCTCAAGCAAAGCCTCTATAGATTAAAATATTTCAGAGTGAGCAGCAAATTGGAAGATTCCAAGATTTTTTTTTTTTTAGAAGTAAGCAATAAACTATATGATATATTAGACCATGTGTGAAATTGCAGGGACTGATATTTCATGAACTCATTGGGAAGCATTAATATAATTTAAATATTCAACAAAAATTATGAAATATGGTAAAATAGTTAACTCTGGGGGAGAAAGAGTTCAAAAAGGATTATCATAATAAATATAAGATTTGTTTTAGCCATGAACAATATTTATCTAATGATAATAATAAAAATGCATACTTTTGAGATCCCTTTCTAAAAGGCAAACTTTTCTATGTAACTATAATCAATCATACCTTAAATATTTTATTTACATATTGATAATTTTCAGTTGCATATTCAAAATGAAGTTTATCTTCTTAAATAATTTCATCAGCATAGAAAGTAGAGAAGTCAAACATCACTTGTTGTGTGAGGGAATTGTTCTAAATGTCCTTTTCTACTATTTTACAGAGTAACAGACTTTTTTCTTAACTTAGCAACAAGTATTCAGACACTTCTGCATTTGAGACTCTCATTTGTTACTTTTCATAAATACTGGTAGAAATCAAACTGTGCTTAGGGCTCTTTCGGTGAACAGCTTGTGACTTTTTTCCAGGTCTTTTAAAAACTATTTCCGTAAGCCCAGAGTCTGGTATGGATTTGTTTTGAGTTCTCAGAAGCCAGTAGCTATCTGGGTCACTGCTTCACTCTGGACATCATACCTCTTGACCATATGCTTTGAGAGTGCCTCATACAAGCTCTGCACAGTGGGAAGCACTCTTGAGTTGGATGATGTAGTTACATTGATTGTGCAGATCAAGAAAGATCATGTAGGGCACCCAAGTAATTTATTTTTATTCAAGTTACCGCCTTTCTCAATTTCTCTGTGTTCTGTTCCCATAAATATATTGGGATGTGGCTTAACTACAATCTAAATAAATTCAAAAGGGAATTAAATTTCTTATGTTTTAGTAATTGTTTTCCAATGTTTCCTTACATGACACCCTATGTCTTCATGTTCTTTCAAATAATTTAAATATATCATTGGGAATTTTTAAAAGGAGAGTTATTGTAAACATATGGAAACTAATGATGTTAAGTAAAAAGTGAAGACATAGTGTTATTGTCCTAAACACTTCATAAAGTCATTTCCAAGCAGTTTATTATACTGCTTCCAAGAAAGCCCCTGAATGTATACCAACTATTCCACATTCACTGAGTGAATGGTATTTAATCCACTTAAGTGACTTCGTAGATGGGGCTGAAAATTTAATTTCAAAAATGCAAGAATCTTAGGGTTTTTATTTGGGTTTTACAGTAAATTAATTTGGTAAATTAAAAAATGACATTTTCTTCCACTTTAAGAAACATTTAAAAAAATCTCTGTGAACAAATAGAAGTAAAATTGTTACTTGCTACATCTACACATCTTTTTGTAAGGTATTTGCTTATGCTGGACATTTTTCTCCTATATATATATTTTTTTAATTTAGAGAGAAACAAACAAGAGAAGTTCAGAAGAAACATTTGCCAGCCCAACCATAGCCCATGGAATCTAATATAACCTACTCATGATGAAATGCATGAGTTTGAATTAACTGTATTCTGAAATCCACTTTGGAGAATCTTAGGAACGCAGCAACCACATAACTTGGTGGAGTGTTGAAGCCAAAATTAACTTCATGTAGCATCAGTTAAATGTCTACATTTAACTTTAATATGAATGAAAATCTACAGTATTTCCCTTGAGGGAAGACAAAAGTCTTAATGGTTGTTAGGGATATTAAACATCTTTCAGGTACATTTTTAAAGTTCCAAATCCCTAACAATGAATTTTTCATCACACAGATAGCATAAATTATTTGTCTTTATAATTTTTAAACTCTATGTATAAGTTGACATTCAGCAAAAGCCCCTGAAGTAAAATTATACCTCCTTATTATACTAAGGATCATTCTACATTCTACACACCAGATTATATACTCCTTAAAGAAAAGTAAGGTTATATAAGAAGATTTGTTATCTTAGTTTATTTTGTGGAAACTTGGAGTGTCCAATCACGTTTCATATGGCAAATTGATAAAACAATATTGTTGGACACTCAAAATTCATTTTTGTCAAGTTTTTGTTCATATCTACTAAGACTTAAAATGACTTTTGAACCCTGGGATTGACTTTAAAATGTTTGCTTGTGACAGAGGTTTCACTAAGGACAAACTCTGCATTACTTGCACAGAGGGCTAGTTTTGACATATGGCTCTCTGCATGAGTTCAACTGCTGGCTGACTTCCCATCTGTGAACTGTACTTCCAGCTAAAATCAATATCATTTTGTAATAGGGGCAAAGCCATCACTCTTTTGTAGAAACAGTTATTAGCCTCTTGCTACTTAAGTCGTTCATATTCTGTACCACACATTTAGATACAATATCTTACATTCTATTTCATGTTTATGTATTTCATCTCCAAAAGGAATTCACTGAGGTCTGAAATGGGTTTACATAGCTTTGAATCTATAACAGTTTTTAAATACTGCCAGAAAGGGTTTGGTATCAGGATGACGTTGGTCTCATAAAATGAGTTAGGGAGGACTCCCTCTTTTTGTATTGTTTGGAATAGTTTCAAAAGGAATGGTACCAGCATTTCTTTGCATGTCTGGTAGAATTTGGCTGTGAACCTATCTGGATCTCGACTTTTTTTGGTTGGTAGTCTACTACCAGCTGCTTCAATTTCAGATCTTGTTATTGGTCTATTCAGGGTTTCAGCTTCTCCCTGGTTTAGTCTTGGGAGTGTGCCAACATCCATGATGAACACTGATGCAAAAATCTTCAAAAAAATACTGGCAAGCTGAATGCAACAACACACCAAGAAACGTATCCATCATGATAGAGTAGGTTTCATCCCAGGGATGCAAGGCTGGTTCAACATACACAACTCTATAAATGTGATCCATCACATAAACAGAACCAAAGATAAAACCACGATTATCTTAATAGATGCAGAGAAGGCCTTCGACAACATTCAACACTTTATGCTAAAAATTTCTAATAAACTAGGTATCGATGAAATGTATTTCAAAATAATAAAAGCTATTTATGACAAACCCACAGCCAATATCATACTGAATGAGCAAAAACTGGAAGCATTTCCTTTGAAAACTGGCACAAGACAAGGTAGGCCCTCTCTCACCACTCCTATTCAATATAGTATTTGAAGGTCTAGCCAGAGCAATTAGGCAAGAAAAAGAAATGAAGGGTATTCTATTAGGAAAACAGGAAGTCAAATTGACTCTATTTGCAGATGACATGATCGTATATTTAGAAGACCCCATCATCTCAACCCAAAACCTCATTAAGCTGATAAGCAACTTCAGCAAAGTCTCAGGATACAAAATCAATATGCAGAAATCACAAGCATTCTTATACACCAACAACAGACAAACAGAGAGCCAAGTCATGAGCAAACTCCCAATTACAATTGCTACAAAAATAATAAAATACCTAGGAATGCAACTAATAAACAATGTAAAAGACCTCTTCAAAGAGAACTACAAACCACTGCTCAATGAAATAAGAGAGGACACAAACAGATGGAAAAACATTCCATGCTCATGGTTAGAAAGAATCAACATTGTGAAAACTGCCATACTTCCCAACGCTATCCTCATCAAGCTGCCATTGACCTTCTTCAGAGCTGGAAAAGACCACTTTAAATTTCATATGGAACCAAAAGAGAACCAGTATAGCCAAGAAGATCCTAAGCAAAAAGAACAAAGTGGGATGCATCATGCTACCTGACTTCAAACTACACTACAAGGCTACACTCCTCAAAACAGCATGGTACTGGTACCAAAACAGAGATATAGACCAATGGAACAGAACAAAGGACTTGGAAACAACACCAAACATTTACAACCATATGATCTTTGACAAACTTTACAAAAACAAGCAATGGGGAAAGGATTCCCTGTTTAATAAATGGTGTTGGGAAAACTCGCTAGCCATGTGAAGAAAGCTAAAGCGGGATCTGTTCCTCACACCTTATAAAAATTAACTCCAGATGGACTAAAGATTTAAACATAAGAACTAACACCATAAAAACACTAGAAGTAAACCTAGGCAACATAATTCAGGACATAGGCATAGGCAAGGACTTCATGACTAAAACACTAAAACAGTGGCAACAAAAGCCAAAATAGACAAATGGGATCTAATTAAACTTAAGAGTTTCTGCACAGCAGAAGAAACAATCATTAGAGTGATCTGGCAACCAACAGAATGGGGAAAAATTTTTGCAAACTACCCATCTGACAAACGGCTAATATCCAGAATCTACAAGGAACTAAAGCAGATGTATAGGAAAAAAACAAACCTATTCAAAAGTGGGTGAAAGATATGAATAGACACTTTTCAAAAGAAGACATTTATGTGGCCAAGAAACACATGAAAAAATGCTCATCATCACTGGTCATTAGAGAAATGCAAATCAAAACTACATTGAGATACCATTTCACACCAGTTAAAATGACAATCATTAAGAAATCTGGAGACAACAGATGCTGGAGAGGAGGTGGAGAAAAAGGAATGCTTTTACACTGTTAGTGGGAGTGTAAATTAGTTCAACCATTGTGGAAGACAGTGTGGTGATTCCTCAAGGATCTAGAAAGAGAAATTTTATTTGACCCAGCAATCCCATTACGGGGTATATACCCAACGGATTATGAATTGTTCTATTATAAAGACACATGCACACGTATGTGGTGCTGTTTACAATAGCAAAGACCTGGAACCAACCCAAATGCCCCTCAATGATAGTCTGGACAAAGAAAATGTGGCACATATACACCATGGAATACTATGCATCTATAAAAAACAGCAACTTTGTGTCATTTGTAGGGACATACATGAATCTGGAAACCATCATTCTCAGCAAACTGACACAATAACAGGAAACCAAACACTGCATGTTTTCACTCATAGGTGGGTCATGAACAATGAGAACACATGGGCACATGGAGGGGAACATCTCACACTGGGGTAGATTAGGAGGTGCAGGGCCAGGGGATGGGAGGGTCAGCTGGGGGCACGGGAGGGAGGGGGTTGAGGAGAATAACACAGGGAGAAATGCCTGATGTAGGCGACAGGGGAACGGAGACAGCGAACCACCACAGCATGTGTGTACTTATGCAACAGTTCTCCAGAATGAGCACATTTACCCCAGAGTTTAAAGTACAGTACAGTAATACACACACAAACACACACACACACACACACACACACACACACACACACACACACACACAAGACAAAAAAATAGTACAGCATACATTGCTATGTACTCATTAACTATTGAATTGAAAACTTTATGTGGATACTAACCAATAAATGAATTTATATTGTTCCTAACATTTAACAGTAAAATGTATTACAGAATATGAATATTTACAGGATTCACTACTTTATCTGTCTCAAACTATGAAGTCTTTTGGAAATTTTCAGAAAATGTAAAAATATCTTGGCCATACCATGCGTTAAAATAAGGTAGATCATAGAGAAAGGCAGATACAAAATGTAGTCAGCCATATTGTAAGAAGTGAGAGGTGGATGATAAATATAAAAAGTTTTTAGGCTATTTAATTTTTTGAATTTAGTAGATTTGTTATAATCTGGGGTTACCAATATAAAAGATTTAACACCCAACAGAAAAACATGGAAATAAATCATTGCCCTAATGAAGCAGAAAATATCATGGCCGAATTGATTACCGGAGGTATAGTCTGTACAGTTCTCGAAATAGAATGAAATTTGAAGGAAAAAAGGAGCACAAAGGTAAAATCTTTTTGGCTAAGAATGAATTATGTTTGCACAATTATGTTTAACTTTATGCACAACAGTGAAGTTCCCATTGAATAGAATAAAATTTGTCATGTTTTTAAGAATCTTTGTAGAATGCAATGAAAAATATCCTCCAGATATTTTTGAAGATGTATCACAGAACTATTAAAATCAAGATTTGATGCTAAAGTGGGACAAAAGTGGGCCATGTATCGTGGATAACTGCTGTGTATTCTGTTCATTACCACACTGGGAATTCTTTTCGCCTCTTTTATAGTTATTCTCCCATTTCGGCTTTCTCCTCTATTTTGTGGGCATATATACTCCTAAAGCTTCTTGAGAAGGAAAAATTCTTATGTGTGTTTAGGGGAAAGCTTTTAATATTTTCTCTTTATCCAACATGTCTGGGGTTTCCTAATGAACTAACTGTCTGTATACTTTGCTTTTCTGTGTGTTTAGCAATCAGTAAACCTTCTCAATCTAAATTTTCATGTTTTCAGTACTAGGAAATTTTCTTGAACTATTTCTTTTATCATTCTCTCTATTTGAATTTTCTTTCTTTCTGGAAATTTTGTTACTCTTCTCTTGAAAAGCCCTTTTCTCTTATTTTCCTTCTTATTTTATTTTGCATTGTTATTTCTGGGTATTTTCCTCCACCTTATTTCCTTTTTAAAAATTTAATTTTATTACTTATTTATTTATTTTTATTATACTTTAAGTTCTGGAGTACATGTGCAGAATGTGCAGGTTTGTTACATAGGTATACATGTGCCATGGTGGTTTGCTGCGTCCATCCTCTAGTCATATACATCTATTTCTTCTAATGCTAACCCTACACTAACTCCCACCCCCTGTTAGTCCCTCCCCTAGTCCCCCACATCCTGACAGGCCCTGGTGTGTGATGTTCCCTTCCATGTGTCCATGTGTTCTCATTGTTCAACACCCACTTATGCATGAGAACATGCAGTGTTTGGTTTTCTGTTCTTGTGTCAGTTTGCCGAGAATGATGGTTTCCAGCTTCCACCATATCTCTGCAAAGGATGTGAACTCATCATTTTTTGTGGCTGCATAGTATTCCATGGTGTATATGTGCCACATTTTCTTTATACATTCTATCATTGATGGGCATTTGGGTTGGTTCCAAGTCTTTGCTATTGTGAACAGTGCTGCAGTAAACGTACGTGCCCATGTGTCTTTATAATAGAATGATTTGTAATCCTTTGGGTACATACTCAGTAGTAATGGGATTGTTGGGTCAAATGGTATTTCTAGTTCTATATTCTTGAGGAATCACCACATTGTCTTCCACAACATGTGAACTAATTTACACTATCACCAACAATGTAAAAGCGTTCTTTTTCTCCATACACTCTCCAGCATCTGTTGTCTCCTGATTTTTTTAGATGATCACCATTCTAACTGACATGAGATGGTATCTCAATGTGGTTTTGATTTGCATTTCTCTAAAGATCAGTGATGATGAGCATTTTTTCATGTTTTTTGGCTGCATAAATGTGTTCTTTTGAGAAGTATCTGTTCGTATCCTTTGCCCATTTTTGATTTTTTTTTTTCTTATTGTAAATTTGTTTAAATTCTTTGTAGATTCTGAATAGTAGCCCTTTTGTCAGACGGGTAGATTGCAAAAATTTTTCACCTACTGACAGGTTTCTGAGCACCTAACTGTCCTTTTAGTGTAGATGTTACACAAGAAGAACCTGTGACAGAATCAAAGTATGATGCATTTAGTTTGTTTTTGTTTGTTTTTTAATTTTCTTTTTATTTATTGACTTACTTATTTATCTCTTGCAGCAACTTTAAATTCTATTCAACACTACTTTCCTTGCCCTGAGATGGAAATTTCCACTTGACCTACACACTGGGGTTGCTTTTAGACTCACAGTCTACTGTAACTCACAAACACAGACTCAATTTGTAATTAATCAGCATGCTCTTTCTTGAGCAATCTTCAAGCCCTACATTTTAATTTAGTGGTAAATCTTGTTCCCTACCCAAGTCTACCGTCTTCAACAAACAAAACCAGGAATGGCTATGTGGTTATATTATATTGTAAACTGCTATCATCAGTTTTTTATCCATCCCCACTTTTTCACCTCTCTCCAGTCAGCTTATGTAAGTTTCTCTCCATTCTCATGTTAGAAGACACGTTTTCATAAGGAGTGGCATTACTGTCTGAATTATGGTGTTCTGGATGACAGATGTTTAAGGCTCACTTTCTCATGGGCATCTGTGGGATCCTGGGAAATTCCCATGCATTAGGAACTTCCTGTAGCTCCTTAACATGGGAAATGAATGTTTCCCTTTTGATAGAAGTAGAAATGTTCCCTCAAGCTTTGGTTTCCCAGAGGTTGTTATCCCACAGAGACATTACTCTTGGGATCCACTTGTCCAGAAGCAGACGACCTCTTGGGTTAGGTTAAATAGCTCCCAGGTAGCTCTCTCACCTTGCCCTAGCAAATCCGAGGAGTACACAGTAACCTACATTCTCCTGCCTTCCTCAAGCATGAATCAGGCCCCAAAATGTCTTTTTTTCCCCAATACAGGGAACACATTTTAATATCTCTAAGGGGTCTAAAGGAAGCCTTTTTCACTAGATTTGAACACGAAAGGAAAAATTTAAAACCTCTCTCCTAAGAAACTGGTGAGAAATCTCCCCCCCAAAAATGTACAGAGAGTGGAGAATACATCAAAGTTGTATTAAAACCTCTCTCCTAAGAAACTGGTGAGAAATCTCCCCCCAAAAAATGTACAGAGAGTGGAGAATACATCAAAGTTGTATTAACCAACTTTGGAATGAAATGATTTGTTCTCCACTCTCTAAACATTTTTGGGAGGAGATTTCACAAATAAGTGATGAAACCAAGAAACATAGAACAAATTCCTGCATTTCTTTTTGTTGTTGTTGTTAATAATGCTGCTATTGGTGATCTGAAAGCTTGTTTTGAAATTTCACATCTACTATATCACATGCCTCACTAAAAACTTAGGTGTAAAACTCTGTTACACAAACTGTTTATAGTCCACCATCAAAACTCTGTTACAAATCCTCTACTTCTGAGCATACCTGTGTTCTGATATATTTATCATCTTCTTTTGTTGGTCCCTCTCCTAGTCTGGTGAACAATTAGATTAAAAATAGAAAAGTAATACATAGATGGATGAATTAATGATATAATGAATTTTACTGGGCATTATGTGATAAAGGTCACACTGGAAGTTTGCCCATACTCTTGAGAGACCTAGTTCCTTCACCTTATTACATGGACTGAGCTGAATCTGCCATTTCAGTGCCCTCATAAATCCTCAGCAATTATTTTTTCCTTCACCCTTTAGAGTATATCTTTCTCAGCCCCCAACCAACCAAATCACAGAAAAAAAACTCCTAGTATTAATTACACTTACTGTTTAAAAAACTATTTGATGCCATTAAAGAAAAAAGATATTTGTTGCTCAAAATTTCAGGCATTGAGCCAAGTAGGAAAAAGAAACATATTTGTCTAAGGAGTTCAGGGCACTCTGAGGCCCTCTCTCTTACTCCTTCCAATATCACCAGAGCCAAGTTTAATAATGAGGTTTGATATTAGAGAACAAGTCATTTCCTAGTAACATTCTCAATTCTAGAAAAAAGTACATTTTTATAAGTTTTTTAAGGATCATTTATTAACTATTTACTTTGCAAGAGGCATGGTTCTAAACCCCTGGGATACAAAGATGAGAGACACAAAGTAATATAGGAAATGCCTGAAAATGCATGAGAAGGGTGAGGTGGGAGCACCAATAACAAACAAATAACAGGAAGAATTAAAAAAGACCTTATAGAGAAAGTGACATTTATTAAAATTTAGAATTACATTAATTCAAATGGGTTGGGGAGAGCAGAAAAGGAGGAAGGACATTCCAGGTGAGAAAACAGCATGTGCCAAAGCATGGACATGTGAAATAGAACCTGGTAACTTTTGAGGAATGAGTTAGCTAAAGAAGAGAGGTTACTGGAATAGTAATTCTAAATGAGTCTGTAAGAAAGTTTGGTGTGAGATTGTGCAAGTCTTTTGTGTGAAGGAGTTTACATTCCTCCTGTAAGTGAGCCAGAGACCACAGATATTTTTAAAGAAGAGAATAAGATCAGAAATGTCATTCGAAAAATTAAATAAAAAAGTGAGAAAAGTGTACTAAAGACTAGGACCAATGCCTAAGTAATCTATTCAATCATCCACTCATTCATAAAATACTTATTAAGTACCATTGTAGGCCAGGCCCTAAGACTAGGTGGTACAGATGCAGAGGTGAACATGGCAGACAAGGCTTTGCCTTTAGGGAGCTTACATTCTATTGTTAAAACCTTGATGTGAATTTTGTTCTTAGTATACATTAAATTAGGTATATTATGGTATACATAATAAATTAATTATGTATACTATTATGTACTTCCTTCTGCTAACTGTAGAAGGAAGGCCTAATGAGTGCTTTGTAGGAGAAAATCAAGGTTGAAGGGGGATGTGCTATTTTACCTCCTTCTTTTTTTTCTTTTAGAGACGTGGTGTCTCTCCCTATGTTGCCCAGGCTGGACTTCAGTTATCCTCCCACATCAGCCACCCCAGTATGTGAAACTACAGGTGCATACCACCGTGCTAGTGTTGAAGGGGTATTTTAGATTAGGCAATCAAGGAAAGTGTTTCTCAGGGTATGATCCATGAACGACCTGCATCTGAATTATAATGCAAACTCCCAGACCCCAGCCCCATACTGGATAAGTCAGACTTTCTGAAATTAGGACCTGAGACCCTGAGTATTTTAACAAGCACCTCAAGATAATTCTTAACCACACTAGACTTTGCAAACACTGGACCCCAGACTAGAAGTCTTATTAGAAAGACATTATGCAGATGAAAGAACACTTGAATAGTGAGGATGAAAAGATTCAGGGAGATTTAAGAGACATTTAGGGAGTAAGATCAAGAAGAGAGCAAAATGACCCAGTTTATTGAACCTATTGTACATAACTGATTACTAAATAATTTAATGTATACTATGAACAAAATTCACATCAAGGTTTAACAATTTATAGTACCATGATATATTACTCGCCTTCACTTGCAAGGCATTTTACATTCTAACTGAAGATTCCTGAAGAATAAACCTGTAAATGTAGAAATGTAGCATTCCTGACAGGTGGAGAAAAAGGTATTTTCACCTGGCACAAACAATTAGGATGACAGTGAAGCATCATGTAGAAGCAGCCAGTTGATGGAGCAGGCAGACAGACAAATTCTAGGGGGAAAAATTACAACTGCCATACTTCAGTTTAGCATGAATTATTTTTTATGCTAAATATTTGAGTTCTGGAAATTAAAATAATTGCAAATGTTGAAGAAAAATTTATGGCCAACAAAGGCCCCTAGCAGAGTCTCATCAACCCCCAGCATTCAATTTTCCACTTCTAAACTACCGAGGATCTGAATATATAGCCTTATGGTGATCATACAAATGTTTTTTTGCTATGGCTATGGAAGATTCCATTGGAAAGACAACACTGAAAATGAAAATATGTAATAGATTTGCAATTTTATCTATAATTTTCTCTTTTCAGTAGTAAATTATAATCTAAGATATTTGTCTGAAGACAATGTATTTTAACATTGTTCCAGGAAAGAATGATTTAGCAAAAGAAATAAGCTGTAGTGTTAGAATATCAGAAACCTACTCTCTAGTTCAAGTTTCCAAGTAGGTCATATGCAGAAAATCTATATCAGAGTGGCCATATGCTTTTGAGATCAAGAATAAGAAACACACAGGCAGTTCTTTGTTGCTCTACAACTCTATTATTTCCTTCTTTTTTTTCACCTGGACTGTGACATTTCAAGGTTAACTTTATGAGTCTCTCGTGTGACCGAATGCTTGCTTCATTCCTTGCTCACTACCCATGTATCTCCTGCTCAATCATCATGTCTCTTACTTAAAAATCCCTTTCTCAGGTGGACCTGCTCTGAATCTCAAGTCTAAGTAGCGCTGCTTCTGTTCTACCTTCTTTTGTAAATGTAATTACTTGTTCATTACCTGTCTTGCCACCAGGCAGAATGCTCCATGGAGGTGGAGACCAATCCATTTCATTCATTGCTGCCTTGTAGTTCCTACTTCATCGCCAAGCCTATAAAAGGCAACAAACAAACATTTGTTGAATGAAAGATGGAAGAAAGCAAGTCTGAGAAGGGAGAGAGTATGGGGGACTGGGGACAGAAAAGTTACTGTTTTGCAGGAGTCTCTATAAACCAACCAATGTCCCTAAACTTTGAGTTTCTTATTCCTTACCTGTCTGCATGTTTAATTTTCTCACCTTTTACCTGTTCGGAGTTTCTAAATGAAAATATTAGAAAAAAATACTCAAAAAGGAATGATTGTGAATTATAATTATGAATAACTGAGGGCTTTTGTGGCAGGAGACTCGGCCTCTCCAGCAGCTGAAGCTTGGGAAGAAAACACTTAATTCTCTGAAATGTCTGTCTAATAAATCAGGCTTCAACAAAGTTAATTAACTGGAAAGCACATGACTTGAAAAACTCCATTAAACCTCTCCTAGATTAAATGCTGATGAGAGACTGGACCAATACCCATGTTTAATCTCTGACTTTGAGCTCAATCTTCTAAAACAGGAAAAGTTAGCCACTGGTGGAACCACCTGGTTGCCCAGTGATAAGGAACATGTTAAAAATACCTTCTCAAATAGGTTATACACACATGTCAACATTTTATTCCTAACATTCTCTGAGGGAAAATGCTCTGAGGATGCCAACTTGATGATGAGCACCCTTTATTAGAGACATTATATAATAGACTAAATATGAAAAGAGAGGAGGTGTCTGGTTAAGAATAGTTAGGAAATATGGATCAAAGGTCATCACATCTTTGAATGCCTGAAAGTTTATTATGCTCATTATATGCAGACTGATATATGATTGTTGTTTAATGTGAGGTTCCCAACAGAAGCCTTAATCGTAAAATCTGATAGAAGTGAAGTGATAACCAATGTCCAACCATTTCATCACAAAACTCACTTTCTACAGGAGCCTATAAATGACATCATACCCCCAAATTGTTCCATTTCACACCAGGTGAACACCTATATATACATTAAATATAAATATAAATAAATGTATAGTTAGTTATATAGACAGAGAACTCTCTTGTTCTCTGACCTTAGGAAAAGCATTAACCTAACCCTCATTCCCCTTTATTACCAAACAAAATGAAATAAAGTTGGGTTTGGGTTGACTGCTATTGACTAGTGCAAAATACCTTGTTCAATATATATATATATATTATATTATATATATATTATATATATTATATATATACACACACACACACATATATATATATGTATGTATGTATCTAAAGTTAATCCTCTTAGCAGAAGGACATGTTGGCTTCTTTATGTTTTGGATAATGTTTGGATTTTGTTTGTTGTTGTTTGTTTGTTACTATGATCTTTTTCCAGTGGTAAAATGGAAAGAAAAAAAAACAGCTTTGGGGCAAGAGACTAAGAAATTTTGAGTTTTAGTCCTGGCTCTGCTGTGAACTACTTGTGTGAGCTCAGGTAATCTTTTAAGGTCTCTCCTCTCTTCAGCAAAACAAAGGCATTGAATGATATGATTTCTAGTATCTCATCTAGTTCTGCTGATCTTCATTTTTACTGTTACAAAAATGAAAGAGAAAACTTAATTTATCCCCATTCCTTCAATCTTGGAATATGGGGAGATAAGCAATAGGTACAGGAAATGGTTCTTTTCCTGTCTTTTCATTCTCCCTCCAGGGAACAGCAACAGTCACTGCCAGGAAAGGCCAGGAAGGTCATAGGGTTCTGAATACTTATTTGTCCTGGTTTCTTAAGGCTGACAATGTCTTTCTTTCCCTTCAAGTATGCAAGCATTTGGTGAACTAGATTTTGTGGGAGACACAAAGAGGAAACTGGCACAGACAAATTCAAAACCTTGCCCAATATCACGAGGTCTTTTAGGGGCAGATCTGGTTCTGGAAGCCAGGTGTTCATTATTTACCCACATAATACAATTTTATTATACAGGAAAACTGTGACAAATGATCCAGGGCACAGGGAATACAAACGAAGTACAGAAGAGAACTGAAGCAATAGACAATCACTGAATTTTTTAAAAAGCAGAGATAGGTTGTACAATTTTACTGTTGTAGCCTCTCTATGGAATTAGAGCAAAACTGCACCAGATGCTTAGAATGTGCCAGGCACTGTGATAAATGCTTTACTTGAATTATTATTGCTTTCAGTACTTTAACTCCATGGAGAGATGGAATCTATAAATTCTCCCATTTTACCGATTAACAAAAAGAAGTCAAAACTTGGCTGTAGATTTCGATTGCTTGTCCCCAGTGATATAAAAATGCCTGTGTCTGAGTATTACTCCCAGAATTTTTTTATTTCACTGGCATGGAGCAGAGACTATGTAGCAGAAATTTTAAAGTCTTCCCAGTTGATTCTAACAGGTAGCAAAGTTTGAGTGTCACTGAGTTAAATTACCAGCCCAAGGTCAACCATGTAGAACCACATGGGTCAAATATTTGAACCCATGCAGCCTAAGTTGGGCATCCACATCTTAACACTATCTGCCTCTGCTTTATGTGTACCTTGTAGCATTTAATATGCAGAAAGACTTGTAAAGTAGGTAGACTTATCACCATTATACAGATGAAGCACCTGTACTTCAAAGCAGTTGCCTAACATCCAAAAATGTAGTGGGTCAGTAGCAGAGGTTGGATTTATACCCAAGGGTTTTCTGGTGTCAAACCTATGGACAATTGTCTTTTATTACTCATCCATGAACACCTGGAGTACAATGTATCTAAATTACAATATTTAATGTGCATGAGTAGAGAGGTAGAAACAACAAAGGGTTAAGAACTTGCTCATTGGGCCAGGTGCAATGGCTCCCACCTGTAATCACAGCACTTTGGGAGTGGAGGCAGGTGGATCATGAGGTCAAGAGATTGAGACCATCCTGGCCAACATGGTGAAACTCTGTCTCTACTAAAAATACAAAACATTAGCTGGGCATGGTGGCACGTGCCTATAGTCCCAGCTACTTGGGAGTCTGAGGCAGGAAAATCACTTGAATCTGGGAGGCAGAAGTTTCAGTGAGCCGAGGTCACACCATGGCACTCCAGCCTGGTTACAGAGTGAGACTTGATCTCAAAACAAAAAACAACAAAAACAACAAAGAACTTGCTCATGCTACAGGGTAGTACTTTTATCTGTCTCTATTGCCATACAAGAAGAAATAAGTTAGTGTTATTGTAATGTATTTTCTCACACACAGAGAGAATGCTGAATAATAGTGATACAGAGTTAATGTAGAGTTAAAAGAATGATCCATATAGAACTTTAGGTCCATTATGCTTAAATTAATTTCTGCAAACTGGCGTGATAATTGGGGTATCATTAACATTATTTCTATGAGAAAATAATGTACTCCCAAATTAACTTTTGGGTGACCACCGGGAGGTGGGGATTGTCTGCACTATATAAACACCAGATGTTAATATTAGAAATGCTAATTTGTGTGTATATGAAAGATGTGTTTTTTTAAATGTAAATGTAAACCAAATTCGTCAATTTAAAAATACCAGACGAATTTATCCATTTTTTATCTTCAGAGGCCGACAGAATGGCTTTTAAATCTGTACTATAGTGTTAAAAATTATTTCTTTGAATTACATTTTCCCATTCCAAGCAGCTAGCATCTGTCACACAAGCCACATATGGTAGCTTGGTTAGTGAAGTGATAAAGAGTTATAGTAGACATCAACCACCTGATTCAATTAGTTATCAATCATTTAAACCACATCAAGCTTTGTTGTGACTGCCAGTGCCTTTGCACTAACTAAACAACTGGTGTTTCCTGTTCAAATGGACAAAACAAAGACCATCCTTGATGCTTTCTACTCACTGCACACTTTCATCCCTTCTATTAATAACAAGTCTACTCAGCACCACAGCCAACTCAAGTTTCCAGAAGACCTCCTGTCCTCTCGTGTCTGCAATGCCCTCTTGCTCCCTCCAAAATCCTGTACTGTATGTGTCTTTTCTTTCTTTGAGTGATGGACCAAGTTAAACTGTCGGTCTTCCCAGAAGCCTTTCAATGCCATGTGGAATTTTACTTTCAAGGCCCTGCATCCCTTTAGCAGAGCAGACTGTGGCTGTGTCATCCTGCTTACCAGAGCCTGCCTTGCGTTCCTTCCAGAAATGTGTGAGTGTGGCTTCCTGCTAAGCACTATTGTAGGCAGGCACTAGGGCTGTGAAAGGAGTATATCAGAGATAAGGCGTATACCAAAGATAAGGTGTATATTGCAGATAAGGAGTATATTGCAGATAAGGAGTAAATCACAGATAAGATGTATATCACAGATAAGGAGTATATCACAGAAATGGAGTATATCACAGATGCTCCTAGTCTGACAGGGAGATGCAAATACACAATAAAATTTATTATAATAGAATCGATTTTAGAATTTTCTAATACTTTATTTTAAAATCGATAATATTTTCATATGTTATAAAAGTTACAGAGAGGTGAAATAGTGAAAATTATTTTCTACCTTTTTTCCCAATTATTCAACTTTTCTCTCCAGAGGCAACCAATGTTAACAGTTCCTGTACATTCTTCCAGGGATATTTCACGAGTATGTAAACAATTATCAAGTATATATAAATATATACATATATATGTACATATATACATGCACACATATTTTAAAATATTTAAATGTATATATAAATACATATATTTAAATATATATACACATACATATACATATATGTATTTTTTATATATTACATATACACCTAAAATATTTTTCACACAAGCATTATAAAAACCAAAACGTTATTTTATAGCTTACTTTTTTACTTTATATTTTGATATTTTACATATCACTTGATTAGTATGTAAGAACTTTCTGATTTGTTTTTAAATTTGATTATATACTATTCCACAAGAGGAATATACCATTATTTATATCCAAACCCTGAATGAAGAATATCTTGGCTTTTCTCAATCTTTTGCCATTATAAATAATGTCATGATGAATAGTATTATACACACATCATATGTATGCATGTGTGTGTATGCATATATGTGTGTATAGTATTTTTCTAATATGAAAAACCCAGCAAAGCATAAAAATGCTTATTTCTGCACACCCTCACCAACTTAGTTACCAAACTTTTGATCTTTGTCAATCTGATGTGGGAAAAAGTGAAATAGTGTCCTACTTTAATTTGCATTTCTTTTATTATGAGTGATATTAGGTCTCTTTCAGGTATTTAAGAACAATTCATATCTTCTTTGAGTTATCTGGACATCTGTACTACCAATTGTTGTGGCTTCAATAGTTGTCTTCTTCAAAACTCATGTTGAAATTTAATCCCCAGTATAACAGTATTAACAGGCGAAACCTTTAAGAGGTAATTGAGTCATGAAGGCTGTGTTCTCATGAATGAATTAATACATTAATGGATTAGTGAATTAATCGGTTATTGTGGGATTGGGTTAGTCATCATGAGAGTGGGTTTGGCCATCTCTTGTGAGCCCCCCTTGCCATTTAATGTCCTGCGCTCCTTCAGGAATTTGCAGAGATACCTCACCAGCAAGAAGACCCACTCAGGTGCAGCTCTTTGACCTTGGACTTCCTTGCCTTTAGAACTGTAAGAAATAAATTTCTTTAAAAAGTACTCGGTCTCAGATATTTAGTTATGGCAACAGAAAATAGACTAAAACACCGGTTTTTCTATTGGGCTGTTACTGTTTCTTATTGATTTGTAGTAGCACTATAAATCAAAGAAATTGGCCTTCTGTGAAGTAAGTTGCATATTTTCCCCTTCGGTTAATAATCTGTTTTTTGAATTTGCCTTGCAAAAATTTGATAATATTATGAATCTAAATTTATTAATCTCAGCATGGGCAAAACCTTTAAAAGCATGATACAAACACAGAAGCCACAACTGCAAAGAGGGGAGAAAGTTTAACTGGGTTTCCAGTTAGAGGGGAGAAAAAGAATTATGTTTTGTTTGTGTTTGTTTGACTTCTACATTCCATATTACAAATAATATGCAGACATATGCTGAGACTAATTAGACTAGTTTAAGAAGCAGCCAGCTAATACCTATTATTCAGATTATTAAAGCTACAAAACAAATTATTCCAAAACTCAGTGCATGAAACATTTGTTGTGTTCACGGATCCTGTGAGTCAGGAATTCTGACTGGAACAGCAGGAATAAATTATGTCTCTTCCGTGATGTTTAAGGCCTGCTAAGACTCAAAGGTTGTCTCAAATAGGTGCTGGTGGCAGTAGGCAGAGAAATTAGCTGGAACCATTGGCTCAAACATCTTCATATGATGTCCCAGGTTTCCTGTGCTCAGAGGAAACTCACAGGTCTGAGTTCCAAGGGGGCATGTCACGGAGAGACAGCCAGATTGAAACATATCATAGAAAGCAAAGTGTCACTTTTGCTGTCCTATATCAATCAGAGTGCTCACAAGCCTGCCCAGGTTCAAAGGGAGAGAAAATAGACCCCACCTCTTTTTTAAAAATAATTAATAGACTTTATATTTTAGAGAAGTTTTAGGTTTACAGAAAAACTGAGTGGGTAGTATAGAGAGATTCTATAGACTGCCTTTACCACTGCCTCTGTCCCCACTCTTTCCCCTTATTATTAACATATTGCATTCATGTGGTACATGTATTATCACTGATAAGCCAATATTGATGCATTGTTAATTAAGCTCCATAATTTATATTTGCATTCATTCTGTCTTGTACATCTTATGAGGTTTTTAAAATGCATGATGACTTGTATTTGCCATTATAGTATCATGCAGATTAGCTTCACCACCGTAAAAAACTCCTGTACCCAACCTATTTATCCTTTTCCTGAACCACTGGCAATCACTAACTTTTTTACCATGTCTGCAGTTTTGTCATTTTTATAATGTCATATAATTAGAATCACATAGTTTGTAGGGTTTTTGGATGGCTTCTTTCACTTATTAATACACATTTAGTTTTCCTTCATGTCTTTTCATGGCTTAATATCTAATTTATTTTTATTGCTGAACAATATTTCATAGTGTTAATGTACTGCAGTTAGTTTTTTTCATTCACCTCTTTAAAGATATTTTGATTTAGATTGTTGCTTTTAAGTCTTTCATTTTTTAATATTTTGAAGCATTCAGTGGTACGAATTTCCTTCTAAGCACTGTTTTTTAATACAGCATGCAAATTTTGATACATTGCATTTTCATTTAGTTCAAAATATATTTTAATTTCTTTGCAGATATTTTCTTTAGTCCACTTGTTATTTAGAAATGTAATCTCCAACTATTCTGGGATTTTCCAGCAATCTGCCTGTTATTGATATCTAATTCATTCCATGGTGGTCTAAGATCAAACTTGTATGATTTCCATTATTTTAAAATTGTTAAAGTGTATTCTGTGGCCCAAAATTTGATCTAGTGGTAGATCATGTGATGACTGGAAATATTGCTTTGGTCTTTTTGAAAAGCCCAATCTATCATACCTATTCAGATATTGGTCATATAGATCCTCAGCACAATGAGGACATCAGTCTACAGGCAGAACTTACTGGTGGGACTCATTGGATTGGAGGATGACGTGTAGCTTTCCTCTTGCAATAGCTAAAAAAATTAAACCTTCTTCAGGCTACAAGGCAGCTTCCTAAGACATGTCTGGTGAGCAAGTCTCCTTTGTCAGCTACTTCAGGGTAATACTGGTATAAATAAGAAACAAGTCAGTTTTGGGAACATTTCTTTGCTCCCTCCTTCTGTTGGTG
Organism: Sapajus apella; assembly: GCF_009761245.1. Classification (NCBI taxonomy): domain Eukaryota; kingdom Metazoa; phylum Chordata; class Mammalia; order Primates; family Cebidae; genus Sapajus; species Sapajus apella. The sequence continues at coordinate 32,907,169 of NW_022436945.1, forward strand.
ATTTTTCTATCTATTGTTCCTTTCCTCAAATACCGGAAAAGACAAGGTGAAAAAACCCAATCAGTCCTCTTAATTATGCCATTAGCCACTCTGCTACAGTCAATGCTCAATTAAAGAAAAAAAGAAAAAAAGAGGCTATTTACCAAAGTCAGAATGTGTGGATGATATCTAGGTTTCAATGATCCATACTCATTTTCTTTTGTCCTGATTAGCATCATTGATTAATCCCAATTTTTCAAAAGAACTTCCTATAAAGATTCATTATTTCATACAGAATATATCCTGCTCAGTTAAACTTGTAAGTAAGCGCAGTACTTCCTTTGGCTCAAATCTTCTGGGATATTTTAATTGCAAAACAAACAAACACAAAGCTGCTGATTTATGGCTGTGGCTTTTAGCTCAACAGAGCTAAGTAGCATATTAAATGTGAAAAGTGAAATCACACCTGTTCTAATTAAATAGTTAAGGCATGAGATCTATTTTTGTCTTTGACTATACAAGATTGGGATATGGAGAGAAGAGAATTTTACAGAGAGCTACAAAGAACTACTGAGAAAAATTGTTTTTATTTCAAAAAGGAGCACATAGGAGATATAAAAGTTTTCCCCAAGAGACACTAGTAATCTGAGGGTGGTTTTTTTTAAGAAATTGGTGGAAGTAGTCAACCGGTAGGATAGGGCAGCAGGAAATTCAGAAGAGTGAATTCTGATAGTCATTTTAGACAATGTCTGTAATGCGGCCATCGCCAAAAGACTGAACTTCATATTTCAAAGCGTAAAAAGCAGCTGTTAGCTAGGTGTGGTATATGGGTCTCAGTAAAAAAATAGTTTGCATTCTATCACTTAGTAAAGGTGTTTCATTTGTTTTAGTAGGAATAATAGCCTAAAAGAGCAACCACCAAGAAAAAGCAGCCTGCTAATTGAGGAGGTTGGTAGTTGAGGTCAAATAGTGAAGTTATAAAATTCTGTGACATAAATTCTGCAAAATCTTGAGTCAGATACACAAAGGAGGAAACTCAGTGTATAAACCCACTAATCTAAGAGCAAGCCTTGAGCCACAGACTTCCAGACCTGAGTTCATGGTTTAATTTTAAATAATTCCTCATTATTTAGAAAGTATTATTTTTATATTGATCTCCACCTTCTCCTTTCCAGGCTGTCTTAAAAACTTGACATGATCCAAATCTATCTAAGGAAGAGAAAGGATTCAAGAGAAGCCATAAAAGATTCCAAGAAAATGAGGTAGGAGCAGACAGTTGGCTTCAGAAGACATTTTAACATGAAAAATTGTTCTGGCAACTAATGAACCCATTGTTCCCCTTACAATATATATCGCTCCCAAAAAGTCTTCTGAACATATTCAGCTCCTCTTTATTTCTTTCAACATTTCAGCGCCTGCTGGAAGGACAGGTAGGATATGACTCTGACAGAGTTGTCACTTTGGACTTTGCCAGCAACCATCTAGTAATGTTTTTAGCATAGCCTGCCTGTAATTGATGAGGATAATTGGGTACTATCCTCCCAGCAATGAGAACATCATGACATCTGATTTTACATTTTGTGCCCTTTTCATAACAAAAGAGACCGTTACAGAATCCCTTGCTGCCCTGAGCATGCTTTAAACCTGCTGGAAAACTTAACTAAATTATAGCATTTTACACCTATTTTGTGCCCTATATTATCCAAATCAATCCATGTTTCAGTTTTATTTTAAGATTTAAACTCCACTCAGATCATCAGCATTATGTCATCCCTTTCTCTCCAACTGCAAGAAGAGTGCTGACAATTTTAAATTTTTCATATAAATGGGAACATAGGAAAGAAAAAATTTATATTATGTATATACAGTATAAACTTTCTAAGCAACATATAGCACTTTGCTAGACCCAACATCTTTAAAATCTTTATGCTACATATTATAGAGCAGAGACACATGTAAAAATAACAATTGCAGTGCACATCTATGGAGGTTTTGGGGTATCTTGTGCAGTGTTGAAGATTTTCATATGCAATATACTTAATAGCCTATTTTAGAAGTAATAACTCATAACTCATAATATTAAAAAATTACTGATATTATATGTATTTTCTCACATAAGTCTCACAACAACCCCACAACACATAAGTCTCACAATAAGTAATATTAAAAAAAATCCAAGCTCCAGATGAAGATATGAAGGCTCAGAGAAATTGTCATCTGCCAAGCATTGCACAGTTTGCAAGTCATGGAGCCTTCAGTCTTAGCCATTATGATGTACTGCCTTCACTGCAGTTAAATCTGGGGCCCTAAAGAGTTATTTTTCAGGGACAGAACTAGACCTAACCAAATGACAAAATTGCTCTGGATGCATGACTGCTTTGTGATGGTGTACTAATATGGTTTGGCTGTGTCCTCACTCAAATCCCCATGTGTCAAGGGCAAGACCAGGTTGAGATAATTAAATCATAGGTGCAGTTTCCCCCAGGCTGTTCTCATGGTAATCAGTAAGTCTCATGTGATCTGATGGTTTTATAAGTGGGAGTTCCCCTGTACAGACTCTCTTGCCTTTAGCCATGACTGTGAGGCTTCTCCAACCATATGGAACTGTGAGTACACTAAACCTCTTTCCTTTATACATTATCCAGTCATTAATATGTCTTTATTAGCAGCATGAGAACACGCTAGTACAGTAAATTGGTATTGATAGAGTGTGTGCTGCTGTAAAGATACCCGAAAATATGGAAGTCACTTTGGAACTGGGTAACAGACAGTGGTTGGAACAATTTAGAGGGCTCAGAAGAAGATAGGAAAATGTGAGAAAGTTTGGAACTTCCTAGAGACTTGGAAGTTTCAGAAGACAAGACGTGGGAAAATTAGGAACCTTCTAGAGACTTGTTGAATGGCTTTGACCAAAATGCTGATGGTGATATGGACAATAAAGTCCAGGGTAACATGGTCTTAGACGGAAATGATGGAAATGAGGAACTTGTTTGGAACTGGATTAAAGGTGACTCTTGCTGTGCTTTAGCAAACAGACTGGCAGCTTTTTGCCCCTGCCCTATAGATATGTAAAACTTTCACCTTGAGAGAGAGGATTAAGGGTATCTGGCAGAAGAAATTTCTAAGCAGCAAAACATTCATTCAAGAGGAAGCAGGACATAATAGTTTGGAAAATTTGCAGCCTGATGATGTAATAGAAAAGAAAAACCCAGTTTCCGGGGAGAAATTCAAGCTGGCTGCAGAAATTTGCACAAGTAACAAGGAGCCCAACGTTAATCTCAAAGACAGTTGGAAAAATGTCTCGGGGGCATGTCAGAGACCTTTGTGGCAGCCCCTCCCATCAAAGACTGAGGGGCCTAGGAGGGAGAAATGGTTTCCTGGGTTGGGTCCAGGGCCCCCTTGCTGTGTGCAGCCCTGGGAAGTGATACCCCATGTCCCGGCCACCCTAGCCATAGCTAAAAGGGGCCAAGGTAAAGCTCAGGCTGTTTCTTCAGCAGTTGCAAACCCCAAGCCTTGGCAGCTTCCATGTGGCATTGTGCCTGTGGGTGCACAGAAGTAAAGAATTAATGTTTGGGAACCTCCACCTGGCTTTCAGAGGATGTGTGGAAAAACCCGGGTGTCCAGACAGAAGTGTGCTGCAGGGCTGGAGCTCTCATGGAGAACCTCTGCTAGGGCAGTGAAGAAGGAAAATGTAGGCTCAGAGCCCCCACATAGAGTCCCCACTAGGGCACTACCTGGTGGAGCTGTAAGAAGAGGGCTACTGTACTCCAGACCACAGAAAGATAGATCTACTGACAGCTTGCACCATGCACCTAGACAAGCTCCAGAAACTCAATGCCAGTCCATGGAAGCAGCCAGGAGAGGAGCTATACCCTGGGAAACTAGAGAGGCAGAGTTGCCTGAGGCCATGGTAACATACCTCTTGCATCAACATTACCTGGATATGAGATATGGAGTCAAAGGAGATCATTCTGAACCTTAAGGTTTAATGACTATCCTATTTGATTTGGACTTGTGTGGGGCCTGTAGATCCTTTGATTTGTCCAATTACTCCCATTTGGAATGGGTGTACCCCCATTATATCTAGGAAGTAACTAATTTGCTTTTTGTTTTATAGACTCATAGGTGGAAGAGACTTGCTTTTTCTCAGGTAAGACTTCGAAATGTGGACTTTTGAGTTAATGCTGAAATGAGTTAAGACTTTGGGGGACAATGTCAGGAAGGCATAATTCATTTTGATATGTGAGGACATTAGATTTGGGAGGAGTCAAGGACAGATGATATCGTTTGGTTGTGTCCCTCCCCATAAATCACACCTTGAATTATAATGATCCCCATGTGTCAAGGGCAGGGCCAGGTAAAGATAATTGAATCATGAGGCCAGTTTTCCCCATACTGTTCTAGTGGTAGTGAATAAGTCTCACAAGATCTGATAAATTGTAGTTCCCTGCACAAGCTCTCTTGCCTGCTGCTGTGTAAGACAAGACTTTGTTCCTCATTTGCCTTCAGACATGATTGTGAAGCTGTTCCATGTGGAACTGTGAGTCCATGAAACCTCTTTCCTTTATGTATTACCCAGTCCCTGGTATGTCTTCAGACTAATATATGTACCAAGGTGGAAGTGTGGAACAATCTACCCCAACTGGGGTGAGTATCATTGACTCTGTTTGCACTTGCCTGTATAGGGTGACAGAAAGCATGCTGAGATGTAGGTAGATATAGCACTGTTTTTAAGTTCATACAGATCATACACTTCCTTATTGCCCCGTCAGTGTAAATAGCTCCCATCAGCCCACCTGCCAGGACTACAGCAATGCCACCAGACGTTCTTGCTCCTTTCCCCACTCTTTCTGAAAGGGGATTTATTGTGATTATCTTGTCCTTCTCAAACCATCATATGTGGGATGAGTGTGAAGCAGATCCTACGTCCCAGCAATTGTTGGTTCTTCAAATCCAGAAGACCTGGACCTGAGGAGCTGTGCCCCAGCAACTGTACTCTAGGAACCTCATTCATGGGACATAACATAGAGACCCAGATATGGAGAAGCCATGTAGAGGAGTGAGAGGGAGAGGGCTTAATATTGCAAGATTACCCATTACAGTGAGAGACAGGACAGAGAGAAAGAGAGAGACCTACCCCCTCAGCATTTCAGCTGGGCACAGTCTCCAGCGGACCTCCCAACTAAATGCAACAGAGATAGGACCAGCAGCCAACCCCAACCAAGATTAAAAACTAGTGGGCAAATAAAATGATTATCATTTCAAGCCAATAAGTTTTAGGGTAGTTTTTATATGGCAAATGGATAACAAAAACACCAGTAAATATTAGATGGTTAATAAATGTTTGTTGTTACAACCAACAGAAATAGTGATATCAGGATACTGTTCCTCAAGACAAACTCCAGGGTAAGAAACAGACGAATAATGAATTGACAATTAAACTAGGGTAAGATGAATTTGACAATCAGCCTGTTCACACAGCACTATAAAAACACCAATGAAAACCTCAGCCCAGATTAGTGAGAGCAGCAGGGCTTCCAAAAGAGATGATAACTGAACAACATTCTGAAAGGAAAGTAGCAGTTTGCCAGGAAAAAAAGAAAACAAATTATTAAGAGTCTTCTTCTGTATCTCCGGCACATCTAGATTAGTCCCTGGTTCATAAGTGTTGAACAAATGATTGAATGTGTAGGTTTGCAAGTCATCAATGTAAACATAAAATTTAAAGTGGATAAGACTATGAAAAGATAAGATGCAAAGATTGCCTGCTCTTTATAATATTTGGCTCCAGGTCTGACCTATATAAGGTCTTTAGTCAAATCAGGGCTTCTTCTTCCCTAAACAGAGAACAGTTACCTCCACTAAAGGAAATATGTTTTAATAAAATATAGAGTATAATAATTGCACATTGTGGCTAAGTGTGGTGACTCATGCCTGTAATCCCAGCAATTTATCAGACTGAGGTGGGCAGACTGCTTGAGGTCAGGGGTTCAAGGCAAGCCTGGCCAACACAGTGAAACCCCATCTCTACAAAACAAAAACAAAATCAAAAAATTAGCAAAGTATAGTGGTACATGCTTGTAATCCCAGCTACTTGGGAGGTTGAGGCATGAGAATTGCTTGAGCCTGGCAGACAGAAGTTTCAGTGAGCCAAAATTGGGCCACTGCACTCCAGCCTGGGCAACAGAGCAAAACTCCATCTCAAAGAAAAAAAAAAAAAATATATATATATATGTATATATATATGTATACACACACACACACACACACACACACACACACACACACACACACACACATATATACAATGCACTGTTAAATGCAGCTCTGTCCTCATTTGTGAAATAAGATTCTCTGTGGAAGGAACGATGGTACTATCATGGCTAACCTTCAAGAGCTTAACATCTAAAACAATTTCAAAATAAGAATTAAAACTATTAGCCTCAGTTACACCCTACACTTTTGTATTTCATGTTTAGAACAAATTATCAGATATAACTTTGGCCCTGATATCATCTGGCTCTGTGTCCCTACTCAAATCTCATCTTGAATTGTAATCTGAATTATAATCCCCATGTGTTGGGGGAGGGACCTCATGGGAAGTAATTGAATCATGGGGGAGGTTTCACCCGTGCTGTTCTCATGATAGTGAGCAAGTTCTCATGAGATCTGATGATTTTTAATCATCTGGCATTTCCCCTGGTGCCCTCATTCTTTCTCTGGCACCCTTGTTCAGAGGTGCCTTCCACCATGATTGTAGGTTTCTTGAGGTCTCCCCAGCCATGCAGAACTGTGAGTCAATTAAACCTTTTTCCTTTAGAAATTACTCAGTCTTGGGCATTTCTTTATAGCAGCATGAGAACGAACTAATACATCACCTTAAGGATGTCATCTGTTTGCAATTAGTATGGCTGTTCTTCTACTTTTATATTTTCTCCTAATCAATGCCATTATAAGTATACAAATACACTCACATACAAAAGGGAAGAAAAGAGTTACTGAGTTTCAAACTAATGTAAAAAGCATTGGTTTCTGGGATTATCATCATTTATGTGCTATTTTATTATCTGTTCAATAGCTAGAAATTTGGGACATTTTTAAAAGGGATATATTCAAAATAGGATAAAGAAATATGTTATACTCTAGTAATCAATTAATCCATTCCTAACTTTATAGGCGCTTCTGTAAATTACTGACTATAAGAAGGAGGTCATTGAGATGGTATTCCATGTTTGTTGAACAAATTTTAAAAAGAAAAAAGAAAGGTTATTTTGCTGGAAGACCAGGAAAGAGAAAGCTTCACTGAGATATGAAAATTAAAGAAAATGAGAGTGGTGAGTCAGCTATACTAAGACCACGCTGGTTAGTGTAGACAATGACATTATTATTATTAGAAGAGGTCAGCAATGTGGTCATTGGAATAAGAAGTTGTGAGTAATAACAGTCTTAACAAGACTGATTTACAAAGAAGATGAAGGCCTGAGGTCTGTGGAGAAGAATGGCTGCAGTCTTTGAAGGACCCTTTAGACTTTACAGATGAGAGGCTCAGAGAAGTATTATCAGGGGAAAAATAAGAGGAAATTATTCTTAATATCTTCTTCAAAAACTCTCTGTTGAGATTAGTTATCTCCTCCTCCCCTGGGCAGCACTGAGTGATGGTTTCCACATAACCAAAAGTTACTCTAATGGAGATCTTTCCCACATGGATGAAAATACCAGGAGTGGTAAGAGGTGTTTTCTCCACTAAACATTCCCTAGCTTGTCTTTTGTTTTGTTCAGTTTTGTTTGCTTGTTTCTGTAATGCCCTAGGTCTTAGATCTAGCAGAAGAATAGTCACCTTCTTGAGAAAGAAAAACAGTTGTCTATCCAAACAGCAGACATCGTACTGCCTTTATCGTGTGTCTCTCAACACCAACTGCTGGTCCTTAGAGCACTATTGTAAGTCAAAGGGATAAAGTCCTGAAGATTCAACACTGAGAGCACTGAGGATTAAATTCCAAGTCCCTGCTGTTTCCAAGGCTGCAAGTTAACTCTGTGGACAGCAGTTTGGCGATTTCTCAAAGAACTCAAAGCAGAATGACCATTCGACCCAGCAATCCCATTATTGACTATATACCCAAAGGAATATATATTGTTCTACCATGAAGACACTTGCACACATGTATTCACTGCAGCATTATTCTTAAGAGCAAAAATATGGCATCAACCTATACCTGTCAACAGTAGACTGGATAAAGAAAATGTGGTAGTTCTAATTACTTTCTGTCTTGGGTTGCATTCTCCCAAAGCAGTGCTTAAGCTAAGGATTTAGGTGAAAGTGCTTTATTAGGAAGCTTTTTCCCATAAAAACCAATCGTAAAGGAGGGGAAGAAGGAGATAAAAAGAGAACAAGTCAAGCAAAGGTGTAATTTCACATGTAGCCCATGAAAACCTGATACCTCAGGATCAAAGGGCTCTAACTCAAAATATAAAAATACATGTAAGTTTTAACACCCTCAACTTAAACTTTTATTGCTTGAATATAACAGCCTCTTTAACAACGTAATTATAAACTTAATTATAAACTAATATTTACAAATGTCTACCACAACTATTCAAAGTACACTTCTGCTCCACAGCATTTGTAATTAAGAACATTGTTTTTACAGTGATATTATGCCACACCAACATATGTGTCTCTATTATTATTATTGCAAAACCAAATAATTTTAATATATCATAAACAATCTCAAGCCTTAAAACATGTAAGTACAGTATAGTTTTTTAATGAATAATTTAAGTTGTTAATGCTCTTAACCCCAAATCCATAGAATATACATTCTTCTCAGTACCAAATCACACTTATTCTAAAACCGACCACATAATTGGAAGTAAATCATTTCTCAGCAAATGCAAAAGAACAGAAATCATAACAAACAGTCTCTCAGACCACAGTGCAATCAAATTAGAACTCAGGATTAAGAAACTAATTAAAACCGCACAACTTCATGGGAAATGAACAAGTGGCTCCTGAAAGTAGACTGGATAAATAATGAAATAATGAAGGCAGAAATAAAGATGATCTATGAAACCAATGAAGAGGAAGACAGAACATACCAGAGTCTCTGGGACACATTTAAAGCAGTGTCTAGAGGGAAATTCATAGAAATAAATGCCCACATGAGAAGTAAAGAAAGGTCTAAAATTGACACGCTTTCATCAAAATTGAAAGAGCTAGAGGTGCAAGATCAAAAAAACTCAAAAGCTAGCAGAAGACAAGAAATAACTAAGATCAGAGCAAATCTGAAGGAGATAGAGGCACAAAAAATCCTTCAATAAATCAGCAAATCCAGGAGGTGGTTTTTTAAAAAGATCAACACAATAGATAGACCCCTAGCCAGACTAATAAAAAAGGAAAGAGAGAAGAATCAAATAGATGAAATAAAAAATGATAAAGGGGACATCACTACCGAGTCCACAGAAATAAAAAATACCATTAGAGATTACTACAAACAACTCTATGCACACAAACCAGTAAACCTGGAAGAAATGGGTAAATTCCTGGACACTTGTACTCTCCCAAGATTAAACCAGGAAGAAGTAAAATCCTTGAGTAGACCAATAACAAGGGCTGACGTTGAGGCAGCAATTAATAACCTACCAACTAAAAAAAGCCCAGGTCCTGACAGGTTTACAGCTGAATTCTACCAGACGTACAAAGAGGAGCTGGTACCATTCCTTCTGAAACTATTCAAACAATACAAAAAGAGGGAATCCTCCCCAACACATTTTATGAGACCAACATCAGCCTAACACCAAACCGGGCAGAGATGCAAGTAAAAAAGAAAACTTCAGGCCAATATCCATGATGAACATCAACACAAACATCTTCAATAAAATACTGGCAAACAGAATGCAATAGCAAATCAAAAAGGTTATTTATCATGATCAAGTAGGCTTCATCCCAGGGACGCAAGGCTGGTTCAACATACACAAGTCTGTAAACATAATCCATCAATTAAACAGAACCAAAGACAAAAACCACATGGTTATCTCAGTAGATGCAGAGAAGGCCTTTGACAAAATTCAACAGCCCTTTATGCTAAAAACCCTCAATAAACTAGGTATCAATGGAATGTGTTTCAAAATAATAAAAGCTATGTACGACAAACCCACAGCCATATCATACTGAACAGGCAAAAACTGGAAGCATTCCCTTTGAAATCTGGCACAAGATAAGGATGCCCTCTCTCACCACTCCTATTCAATATAGTATTGGAAGTTCTATCAAAAGCAATCAGGCAAGATAAAGAAATAAAAGTTATTCAATTAGGAAAAGAGTAAGCCAAATTGTCTCTATTTACAGATGACATGATTGTATATTTAGACGACCCCATCATCTCAGCCCCAAATCTCCTGAAACTGATAAGCAACTTAAGCAAAGTCTCAGGATACAAAATCAATGTGCAGAAATCACAAGCATTTCTATACACCAATAACAGACAAACAGAGAGCCAAATCAGAAGTGAATTCATATTCAGAATTGCTACAAAGAGAATAAAATACCTAGGAATACAACTAACAAAGATGTCAAGGACCTCTTCAAGGAGAACTATAAACCACTACTCAGTGAAATAAGAGAGGATACAAACAGATGGAAAAACATCCCATGCTCGTGGTTGGGAAGAATCAATATTGTGAAAATGGCCATACTGCCCAAAGTGATTTATAGATTCTGTCCCCATCAAGCTACTAATGACCTTCGCAGGACTGGAAAAAAAACACTTCAAACTTCATATAGAACCAAAAGAGAGCCTGCATAGCAAAAACAATTCTAAGCTAAAAGAACAAAGCCAGAAGCATGACACTGCCTGACTTCAAAGCATACTACAAGGCCACAGTAATCAAAACAGCATGGTAGTGGTACCAAAACAGAGACATAGACCAATGGAACAGAACAGAGGCCTCAGAAGCAACACCACATATCTACAATCATCTGATCTTTGACAAACCTGAGAAAAACAAGCAATGGGGAAAGGATTCCCTTTAATAAATGGTGCTGGGAAAACTGGCTAGCCATGTACAGAAAGCAGAAACTGGATCCCTTCCTGACACCTTACACTAAAATTAACTCCAGATGGATTAAAGACTTAAACACAAGACCTAATACCATAAAAACCCTAGAAGAAAACCTAGGCAAAACGGTTCAGGACATAGGCATAGGCAAGGACTTCATGGCTAAAACACCAAGAGGAATGGCAACAGAAACCAAGATAGACAAATGGGATCTAATTAAACTCCAGAACTTCTGTACAGTAAAAGGAAACAATCATTAGAGTGAACTGGCAACCAACAGAATGGGAAAAATATTTTTGCAATCTGCCCATCTGACAAAAGGCTAATATCCAGAATCTACAAGGAACTAAAACAGATTTACAAGAAAAAAACAAACAAACCCATTCAAAAGTGGGCAAAGGATATGAACAGACTCTTTTCAAAAGAAGACATATATGAGGCCAACAAACATGTGTAAAAAAGCCCATCATCACTGGTCATTAGAGAAACACAAATCAAAACCACATTGGGATACCATCTCACACCAGTTAGAATGGTGATCATTAAAAAATCTGGAGATAACAGATGCTAGAGAGGATGTGGAGAAATTGAAACACTTTCACACTGTTGGTGGGAGTGTAAATTAGTTCAACCATTGTGGAAGACAGTGTAGCAATTCCTCATGGACCTAGAAATAGAAATACCACTTGACCCAGCAATCCTATTATTTGGTATATACCCAAAGAATTATAAATTGTTCTATTATAAAAACACATTCACACACACATTTATTGCAATCCTGTGTACAATGGCAAAGACCTGGAACCAACCCAAATGTCCACCATTGATAAACTGGATAAAGAAAATGTGGCATATATACACCATGGAAAACTATGCAGCCATAATAAACGATTAGTTCATGTCCTTCATAGGGACATGGATAAATCTGGAAACCATCATTCTCAGCAATCTGACACAAGAACAGAATACCAAACACAGTATGTTATCACTCATAGATGGATGTTGAACAATTAGAACACGTGGACACAGGGAGGGGAGCATCACACACTGCGGTCAGTATGGGGGTGATAGGTGAGGGGCAGCATGGGTGGGGAGGGATAATGAGGGGAAAAGTACCAGATATATGTGATGGGGTGATGAAGGCAGCAAACCACCTTGCCGTGTATGTACCTATGCAACTATTCTGCATGATCTGCACATGTACCTCAGAACCTAAAGTACAATAATAAAAAAAAATGAAATCTCTGCTAATGGTGGTGGAAAGCACATGTTTGAAATAAGTAATTTATTAAACTTACTTTTAAATGTAAAAAAAAAAAAGAAAAAGAAACAAAAAAGAAATGCCACAACACCATCCAACACTTCAGTGTACACTTCCTACAAGAGGATATTCTTACAACCATAACATAATTATTCAAACAAGAAATTAACGTTGATATATCAATACTGTGTAGTCCTCAGATCCTTTCAAATTTTATCAATTGTCTTCTCTATGGAAAAGATAATTCATTTATGACTATTTTTCTCAATGATTTGTCATATCTGTTTAGTCTCCTTCAGTCTGGGACAGGCCTCAGATTTTGCTTGACTTTCATTACTTTGAAATGTTTTAGGAGATCAGGCAGGTTATTCATAGGATGTCCTCCCTAGTTTTTCTTCTTTTTTATTTCAAGTTTGATTTTACATGTAGGAGGTACATTTGTAGGTTTGTTACGTGAGAATATGATGTTGAGGTTTTTAGTACTGATCCTGTCACACAGGTAGTGAGCGTAGTACCTAGATGGTAGGTTTTTCACCTGTCCTCACTTCCCTCTACTCTCTAGTAGTCCACAGTGTTTATTGTTTTCATATTTATGTCCATTAGTGCTCAGTGTTTAGCTCCCACTTATAAATGAAAGCATATGGTATTTGATTTCCTGTTCCTGCATTAATTCATTGAGGATAATGGTCTCCAGCTCCATCCATGTTGCTGCAAAGGAAATGATTTCCTTTTTCATGGCTGCATTGCATTCTATGGCATATTTTCTTTATCCAGTTAATCATTGATTTGCATCTGGTTGATTCCATGTCTTTGCTGTGTGCATAGTACAGCAATAAACATATGAGTGCATGTGTCCTTTTGGTAGAATGATTTATTTTCCTTTGGGTAGAGCCAGTAATGGGATTGCTGGGTCAAATGATAATTATATTTTAAGTTCTTTCAGAAATTTGCAGGTTACCTTCCACAGTGGCTGGACTCATTTACACTCCCACCAAGAGTGTATAAGCATTCCCATATTTTTGCAGCCTCACCAACATCTGTTGTTTCTGACTTTTTAAATAATATCCATTCTGACTGGTGGTATCTCATTGCGGATTTTATTTACATTTCTCTGGTGATTTGTGATGCTGAGCACTTTTTCATGTTTGATGGCCACTCATCTGTCTTCCTCTGAGATGTGTCCGTCATGTTCTTTGCCCATTTTTGTGGGGTTATTTGGTTTTTGCTTGTTGATTTAAGTCCCCTGTTTCTTAATTTAATCTCCTCTACCCCAAATGCAGGACCTACAGTTTTCTCTTTTTCAGTTTTTTTTTAACCAAATACTGAAGAAGTTTCTAACTAGTTTCTCTAGATCCAGTCTGACCTTACTGATCCTCTTGAACACTGCCAGTGTTTATGTTCTAAAATACAAATCTGTCTCCGTCCTTCTGTCCTGATTTAAGGCATTAGATAGTTCACTGTCTTCCTAAAAATTCAAAATAAAGAAGTTCTAATTAGTATTCAAAGCACTTTATAATCATGCCATTATTGACCCCACTCAATTCTCCTTCTGCAAGTTTTCTGCACACATTTTATCCTGGGTATGTTTTGTTTACCTCGCCAGATCCATTTTCACCCCTCCATCCTGCTCTGTGCAGTGGGACCACATTAATGAGCTTCCAAGCATGCTCAGCCCCAGGAAATCAGAGTGAGGGCGAGGAGTAGCCTCCTGGGGCTTAATGTCTTGTATTCCTCTCTGCAAATCCTCCTGGACTCTGCCTTCAGTTTACTGCTTATCTCAAGGCAACATTCTCTACCAGGCTTTCTCCTTATGGGATCTGACAATTGCTCCCTCACTTACCCTTTTGGATATAAAAACAGCTTCTCCAATGTTATTTGCATAGACCACTGTCTTATCTTGTGTTTTCCTTGTATACTTTTATTAATCCTAACTATGGGAAAAAAAAGAAAGCCTTCTAAAATTATCCTAATTTCTGTGTGACATCTGTATTCTGTTGGAGCCCTAACTGGCCAATACACACATTTCAATAGCTTCATGCTAACCCAAAATCAGGTTAACTTTTCCCTTTTATATGCCGTTATGCCTGTACATTGCTATTTCACCTGCCCTTTTCTTCTCCTTCTAGCCACAATTATAACAATTTCCTCTTCTATGGATCCTTCCCTGAGCCTTTTTAAAATTCAGCAATCTGTACGTCTACCATGAATTCTCTGTACATTGTCTATTTGGCAAGGAGGGCAACTGTGTCTAGTTTTTCTTTGTATCTCCAGCACTCTGCACGAGCAAGAGAGCAATACATTTTTTTTTTCACATAAACGAATTGATGTATGATGCAGTAAAGCAGGAAGTGTGGTTTTTCTGATTAGACTAAAAGAAGCATCTTCCAGAAAGCAGTGCAATGAGTTCTGTAAATACACAAATGCAAAACAAGAGATTAAAGAAATAAAGAAGTAACAGCAACAGCATAGCAGTAGCTGCTACTCTTCATACAGCGTATAAGGAAACAAATAATCAGGCTAAGAAACCACTACTTAATATTCAGAGCAAAATTGGCAACTCTGAACAAACACATCAACAACCGCCCTGCACCCCCAGTGCCACCTCTATGAGTCCCTGGCCAACAATGCCAATGGATAAACATCCCTCTCTTGCTAAACCCAGAGACAATTTCAAATATCATTAAACACAGAAATACAAGAATCAGTATAAATTTGTCAACTTTGGTATGAAGTTGGCATTCCATGGTATAGAGACACTCCTATTATAGAAGAAGGATTTGGGGAACAATGAAGAAGTTGAGTTTTACTAAGCAACATAATATTACAAAATGATGTGTGACCAGAAATGAATCCACCTTTGCACAACAATGAATGAATATTTTACGTGATGATTTCTTAACTTAAACAACTGTTATAGTTATCATTTATATTTCCCCAGATCACCCCATTCTAGACTGTAAGTATCTCATCCCCCCCCAAAAAAGACAATATAATCTATAGTTATAGTTGCTGTTAATTTTGACCATTGTTTGATTTTGGTTTCAAAGGCTGGATTACCATTATAAAACACTACAATAGATCCTAATGTGAGCAATTTTAACTACCTTTCATTACACAATATCATCTAAAGAGAAGGACATCATTCTGCTCCAGTCATGGGAGTTGAATCAGCAAAAACATTCAAGAGGAATAGTATTATTGATTTAAGAGAGTTTTCTTTTGTTGTTTGGAATACACTTTTTGAATATTTCAAACTGAAATATTCAAATATAATTTGAGAGTGGCTAGTCATTCTAGTGAACTGGTCTACTTCATGTTTGCTTTCGTTTATCTACACGTTTGTTTTACTAAGAGATTAAAATGTATCCTGGTATTGATTTTTTTTTGTAAAATTAACATTTCAATAAAATTATGCTCTGTATAATTTTATTTTCATATTATGTAAAGTTAACAGAGTTATCTCTATTTTATGTAAAGCTAACATAATTATCCCTATTTTATGTAGATAAAGTTTACAGTGTTTATGACTGATTTTAAGAGACTGGGAGACCCTGATCTGTAACTTCATAACATTTTGAGAGACACTTAAAATTTTCAGTCTTTATTTTATACATCATAAAGTAAGAGTGTCCTACATTATTCAAAACTTCTTTTCGCAAAGGGAGATAGTTAATAGATCACATCTTTTTGCATTCTAGAATTTATTACATAAACTTACCATATAAAACTTCAGTGAGCCCCAAATAAACAATTATAAACTCACTTTCTATTGTAAATATCTGTAATCAAAGGCTATTATCATATTTTTATAGATTTTTCATAATCTATTGATATTTTCTCTTTTATATAGAAACATCTTGTCTCTTTACTTGAGCACAGGGTTGAAAATGGAAATCAGGAGCCCTGAGCACAAGGTGAGTCTCTATTACTCACTTAGTTTGTGGCCTCTCACAAATTATTGATGACCCAGAGAACTGGCTTTTGTAATTATCAAGTTAGGGTACTGGGCTGATGATCTCCATGCCCCTTACAGATGCAACACAGTATAAGCTAAACCAGTGGTTCCTAAATGCTTTTCTGTGGACTTTGGACAGTCCACTTTAAAGTTTTCATTAATCTGTGAAAAGATGAGAAACATAGGGTAAAATAGTGAATTTTTCATAAAGTTAAATTACTATATTCGTCTTCTTCTGTTTTTGATGTCATTTCCTTTCTCCTTTTGCTTTTTTCGTCGCCCACCCTCCACAGGGAACCACTGTTAAAATGTCTTCTATTTTGTAAATGATGAGGCCAGTAGGTAATAAATCCTTTTTTTGTTGTTTTTGTTCGATTTTTAATGTTTTCTGGGCAAAATAAAAGTTGGCAACAATTACCCAGGCCACCCCTCCACTATTAAACTATTATTTAAAAATTCTACTGAATGGAACAACTCATTGTAAATCACTGATCTCAATCTTTCACTGTAATAATTCATTTGAAATTTATATTAATACTGGTTAGCATTTATGCATTTAATTAATACGAATACATAAAACTGAATTAGGGAGAATTGAAGATTGTGTTTTATGACCTGCTTTTCATATAAATTTATATAGTTTTTGTGAGCATGTGCATTCTAGTAAGGATGGTAATTCAACATGTATTATCAGTATAAACCTCTGTCCTTAAAAATTCCCATATCATTCTTCAACAGTCATAGATTTATCCATTAAAAAAAAAGACGAAAAATATTGTAAAAGTGGTCTTGAGATTTTCGTCCCCCAACTGTTTGAGTTGATCTCTCCAAAATTACTGTGTAGACAAGAACATAGAAGAAGGCTGTTTGTTTCCTCTGATTCTCCTTTATTTACCTGAACAAATGTCTTCTTAGCAGAAACAGTCTACCCAAATGTAATGCCCTCTTCCTTCTTAAGGAGCAATTTATCAAGGCATAATTTTTAAAAAGCAATGGACTGAAAGTCTCTTATAGTAGATTGCTAGCCAGGCATGAGCAGGGCCAGAAACAGCTCCCCACACCCACCAGGAATGCTAGGTGACCATCAAATTATGATCAGGCAGTTGTCACTGAAAATAATAATTGGTCTCAACCAGTGCCAGGGAGAGGCAGTTTTCCAATAGATAAAAACACCTGAAATAGGTAATCAGCAGCTTTTAAGTAGGCAAGTGGGCTCGAGCATGTGCATTAAGAGGCAAGTTGGCAGAGTATGATCTTCCAGGGGCATTCCACTGGAAAAGGGAAGAAAGCTTCAGGTGAACATGCATAAGACTCCAGTAAACACACTGCATCTGCTCAACTCCCAAGCACAGACAGGGCACAAGGCATGCGAGCAGCTCAGCCTAAGGGAATAATGAAGGGAAATGGAAGCAAAATGCCTGAAGCAGGCCAGCATATAAAATCCTAGGTTCAAGGTTAAACAGGGCACCTGACCTTCAAGAGGCTCACTTGGGTCTCTTCCAAGCATACTTTCCTCTTTAATGCTCTAAAGCTTTTTAGTACACTTCCACTCTTCTCTGAAACTGGCCTCTGACTCTTTTTCTACCTTATGCCCTTCAGTCATATTCTTTCTTCTAAGGAGGCAAGAATTGAGGTTGCTATCTACCCATACAGATTTGCCACCAGATACCTGCCATCACAACTCAGAAATCTGCCACCACTAACAAGTCAAGATTTGTGAAAATGTCAAGTGATGCTGTGAGTGATATTGAGATAATGTTTTAACAAGCAAGCACATTGTACAGTATAGTATACGTCATTCCTTACATGATAGGTGTTCTTCTACCTCAATGAATATGCAGCCAAATTATTAGACCTGTGCTGCCAAATATGCAAGCTCCTGGCCACTTGTAGTTATTTACTTTTTGACATCATTGAATCATATAATTAGAATATATCCATTCTAATTGTACAGTTTGATGAATCTTGAAAAAGACCTGCACACTTATCACTACCACCATAATCAAGATAAAGAATATTTCTGTTATCCCAAAAAGCTTCCTGGCACTCCTTTATTTTGGCTACTTACATTGAAATGGATATTAGTTAAAACTTAGCCCTATCAAATATCCAGTTCCTCCATTACACCACCCACATTTCAAGTGCATATAGCCATATCAGATAGCACCACTATAAAATATTTCCACCATGGCAAAAAGTTCTATCAAAGAGTGCTGCTGCAAATCATCTCTTTATTCCCCGAAAAATAGTTTCAGTTGTAAAGTGTATTCAGAACACATAGAACAAGGCAAATGGATTCTTTTCTCTCACCTTTTGCTATGGGATCTGCATTGGCTTCACCTCCACTGTTGTTCACTGTACCCATGCAATGTCACCATGGCCCTTCTCTGTCAACTGGTGACCACCTCCTGCCCAAGCTCTTTCTCATGCTCAAAAGTAAGGCTGCTTTCTTTCCCCTTCTCTTGGCTTTCTACAGTTTCCTCAGGGTGTGCATCCTCTGTCTCCACATCAGGTCTCTCTTCTCTCCTGAATTCCATTGTATTAACAGTTTGCTCTTCCTCGGTAACAGTGTGATTCTGTCTGCTTTCAGCGCGCTCTGCTGCTTCTCTCCACGTTCCCCCTGCCTTGCAAAGGCCTGCCCCTCAGCTGTGATTTCCTCTGCTTTCCCATCTCACAATCTGTTAAGTGTACTGCTAAATGGATCTTCACCTCCTTTTCCTGCTGTGGCTTTTCTCCTTGAAATAGTTTTGTTTGAGTCTTTCACTACAGAACCAATAAAAACAGAACTTTTCTGTTTCAGGTGCTACATTTCAGCTGGTGCAGAAACTGAGCAGTCATTTGGCATTGCACTGTCACTAAGGATTTCACCAAAAAGGTGATAGCTTCTATTTTCAAAGGGGCAGTGGCCATGAGCTCTATCGAAAAACAGGAATATCTGGATCTTTGTCCTGCTGAATGATGATATAGGCTCCCGATAAATACTCTCTCTGGCAATTTTCCTCATGTAAAGCAGATATTGAATTAAACAGGAATTTTTTGCATTTATTTAAGCGAGTTACATAGGTAACTATAGTAGCGCAATTTAGTTTCAGAGTTCTCTGTCTTCCTTACTTCGAATCTATTTTAATATTTTCCCTTTGTCAGTGAGATCTCACCATAATGACATCGATAAATCCTACCATTCACTCCAACCCTATATCAGGGTTGAGAGCTTTTTTCTTCATCTCAGACCTTTCAGTCACAAATTTAGGCTGCACATTCAAGGCTTAGGTTGAGGTTTTAGAGATTTCAGAACAAAAATACCAAAGTATGCCATGACCTAGTCATTGAGTCCAGGTTTCTTCCCAACTATATCATTTTATAGGTGAAATGACCATATCAACTAACCCACGAATTTCTTTGTGGTAATACTTGTGTTGCAGGTGTTGGGGAAAAGGACTGGACATGATATAGTCTTCTTGACAGATTAGAAAGTTAATTTTTCAGTTCCTTCAGATTAAATCTAAGACAATGAAGTAAAAAGTGCTTCTTCTTTTAAAAGAAACACAAAACTAGCAGCCTGAGTAACCACACAGTTACTTTAAAGAGCAAATACAATGCAAATACACATACTTTATAAATCTTAAACACTAAAAACAACACAGAGAAATGAAAAAGAGAAGTAGAATTGGATTTGAGAGAGAAGCATCTTTAATAGGATTGTGCTATAATAAAAATAGTAACAAATATTCTATGTAGTTTTAATTTCTACTTTGTAAAATATAAAGCAAGATTTCTGATGCCTATAATATGTATTCACCACTAATTTTATTAGTTTATGTCAAACTTACTTTAAAAATATTGTTTAAAGAGCTGTTAGATAGAAAAATGAAGAATTTTAAAGACAATTATGAAACAAAAAAGCTGTAAAAGGGGTATGAAAGACCCATATCATGAGATCATTACTGTTGTGCATCAAATATAGCTCTGAGCACCTTAGAGGTCAAGACTGATATGTAAAATAAAGAGTGCTCAGGTCAATACCTAGGTAATGAAATACTCTATACAACAAACCCCCATGTCACAAATTTACCTATGTAACAAACCTGCACATATACTCCTGAACTTAAAAGTTAAAAAAAAAAAAATACAAAGAGACAGGGGCTTGGGAAATACAAATATAAGAAAGATTTTGCTCTTGTTTCCCAGGAGCTTACAACCCATGAGGAAAAGCATATATTTTTTAAAATAATAAAGCCATAACTTAAAATCAAGGGCAGAGGTTAAGAGCTTGTTTCTGGAAAGGGAGCAGGAAAACTCTTCCTACAAACCTGAGGGAAAGATGATTGGTAAAGCTACAGACCTGTTTTTAGGATGAAGAGAGGAGACTCAGGACAATGCATTTCAGGCTTTTATTTTCTTACTAACTAGTAAGTGAAGTTGCCCACTGCTCTTAGAAGTGGGCTATTATTTCAGGGTCAGTAGACAAAGTGTTCAATGGTTATTGAGAGGGACATAATAGAAAAGAGATTTTTCATTGTACCAATCACTAAAAGTAGTCTGTCAATAAATATAAAATAAAAACAGCCGATTTTTTCCCTAACATATATTGCAAGAATATTCTCTAATGATCGTCTTTCAGATCAGATATTTGGTAGGCCAAGCAGTTTATATTAGAAATTCTGTGTAGACAGTTTTGTTTATTAAATATACATTAGATGATATGATTTTTCTCCCTTTAGAGTCTAGACTTAAGGCACTGTAGACTGGAACTTTTAAATATATGGAAACTAGCTATGTTTATTTTATGAGTTAGAAAGTCTCATAACTCTCAAGGCCCATATCCAATTTGTATCTCTAAAATGGCTTTTTATAAACCAGAATAAACATATCTCTCTTTTGCAAACCATAAGCTATTTATCCAGACCAAACAAGGATATTTGAACACATTAAGTTAGTATGGTTTTACAGTATATAGCTGGGCTATGCATATAGAGCATGCATTTGTCAATTTTTAACAACGGAAAGTATTATATACTCCATTTTAGCCCCTCCAGTTTGTCTACTTCTTTTCATGCCTGCTTTTCAAAAGAATTTTTACTGGAAATCAGAATAGAAATCTGTAGAAATAGTATTTTTCCAGTATAAAACCAAACATAGAGCATCTGGAGTTTATCCGGAGCTTGGAAGGAGGTGCTGTTGTCAAAGGAAGGACTCAGAACCCCTTTGCATTTGGTTTACATAGTGTCAAGTGAAATCGTAAAGAATGTGAGAGGTACACACATTCCATACAGATCATTTTTATTTAGTTATAATTGTTTGAATACAGAATTTTCTTAGTTTGTAGAATATTCAATTAGTATACAAAATAAAATTGGCCTAAATGCCCATCAATTTTAAAATGGTTAAATATCATGGAATAGCATATCCCTGCAACCACTCAAAATATGGAAGGTATATATGTACTGAAATGGAAGGTTATCAAAAATATTAAGTTAAAAAGACAAGTTGCATAATATAACTGAGTAAAATTTTTGTTTTTGTAAACCAACAATGCATATCTCTCAAAGAGAACAAAAAAAATATTTTGGAGGCAATACAACAAGCATTAGTTGCTTTCTGGAAAGGAAATTAAAGGGTCAAGCATTTTTAGTTTTTATTATATAAATATCTACGTTAATTTTTGCATGAATAATTAAGTAGATTTGTAATTAAACAAAAATATAAATTTTAACAGAAATAAAGCTTATTGAAGACAAAAATAATCTTTTGCATTTTTATATTAGTGATTTCCACAGAAAAAATGGTGAATAATTTGTTTTACTTTTTAACTAATTTATAATTATCTTCTATTTTCATTTACATGAGTCCAATGGGCAATGTGTAATTCTTTCTAGTTCTGCTATTGCTTTTGTTTCAGCTTCAGATTTTCTAGTTAGAAAGATTTATGAGCAGATAATCTGATAATCTTCATCTCTATGTGGCCTTTCTAGAGTTCATGCCTACAACTATTTCCCATGGTTGAAATCACCTCAAAACACGTAAGAACTTGGAAGATTACAAATCTTCAAAGATTTTATACCTCTTCTCCTAGTCAGATAGAAAACAGCATCATCTTCTATGGTTTTTGACACTTGAAAGTGGCTATTAAAAGATATGCCACATATGAAATGTGTTGTTTATATAAACATTTATTTATTCACATTTAAGTGAAATGCCAGAAAGTAAATGTCAGGATGAAATGAAATATGGTCAGAGTGAAATAAGTATTGTTGAGTTATGAAATGTTTTAAAATGCATATATAAGAAGTGTTAGTTTCTGAGTGTATTTAAAGTATAAAATACATTGGAATAAAAGTGTAAAACAAGGATATTTTAGCAATAACAATTGGCACTGTCATCACACTTATTTGTTTTATATTTATTTATACATATATATATATATATATATATATAGTGACATTGTTTGTCAATGGAGACAGAAATGGCTTTTGGAATAAATGAAGGAATACATGCAAGCCTTTTTTGAATATAAAAAATTCTATTACCTGTATTATTATAGATTACATACCCTGAACATTTTTCTAAACAAAGCAAATAAAAAATGCTGGGTAAAATGGAAGACATGCACTTTTAAACTCAAAGTTGTACTAGCAAAGCACAGTTAAAATTCCAGGGGTCTTAAAGCAAAGAGGTCATTAAAAACCAAACTGGTAAGCAAAAGAACTCACATTCATCAGCCTAGCCATTGGGAAATTGTTGGTCTCAATAACCGAGTGTCTTAGGTTTTGATGCTCTTAGGATAGGTAACAAACTTGTGCAAAATAAAAACTTGAAGCTGACATCTCTGCACAAAGAACACTCAAAGGTTATTATGATTTTAGTGAAAGAATCAAGCTTCAAAAATACGAGCACTATCACAAGGAAGAAATTATGAAGTTCATATCTGGACACCTGAGCTCTAGGGAAAAATATTCAACTTTAAGAACGTAATGATATGCCAAAAGTTACCTGTTATTGATGCTCACTTTTAACCACTTACATTTTTTGAGAGATTAGAAATTCAATAAAATGTTCTTGGGTTAAAGAGACCCCTAGAGTTTTTGACCAAAGCAAACTAAAATCCTGTCTTGATTAATTATTTCTAAACAGACTATACAAGAGTTCCATAAATAAAGCCCTCGATAATGTAAATCACTGGGTCAGAAAGCAGAAACATCAGATAATACAACTATGAGACATAGAGAATAAAGTATTTTTAAAATGATCAGATACATAAAAAATAAGAAAAAGTATGAGTTAAAATGAAAAATAAGTAGATAACCAAATAGAACAAGTGATAATAAAAATATATGTGATCATTAAGAAAAAGGAGAAGCTTCATTGGAAAAATTAAATGTTAGATTATCCATAGCTGTGGAGAGAATTGGTGACATTAAAGAGCTTATTCAGAATGTAGCCTCAAAAATATAAAAGGAGAGAAAGCCTAAAAGAGGGATTAAAATTATAATATATTCTAAATCTGATAGGGATTACAGAAGGAAAGAATAGAGAAAATGAGGGAAAGACAACATTCTTAGCAATAATGCCTGAAAATTTTCTGGAGTTGATGAAAATATATTTTTCTTGTTGCAGACTCTCAAAGAGGGTGTCAATAAAAATAAATACACATATATACACATTGTAGTATAACCATAAAAATTGAAATCTTAGAAAATATTTTTTAAAAAAGAATTAAATTTATTACAAAGGAACAATAATGAAACAGACCTTTTCCCATGAAACAGTATCTACACAGAGTTGAGAGGATATAGCTGCAACATATTATTCTATATTCACCTAAAATACCTTTTAGGTGTGAGGCCAAAATAAATAAATGAATAATCATCACACCCTGAGTTTACCACTAACATTTTCTGGTTTAGCTATTGGTTCACAAAGTAATAAATGCTGTGCATTTCAGAAAGAGGAAACATGAACCTATGTGGGAATTGACTCAGGGTGGTGGCAAAAATCTTAAGGGAAAACTAAGTTACAGAATATAGTCTCAAAGCCTTTTTGAAGGCCTAAGGGATTTTTCTATAGTTCTTGGATAAAGGCAGCCAGTCTCTTTGCAGAAGCCAGAGAGATTAGGGCACAAATACAAAGGAATGCGAGTAGATTACCTTGCTAGTTTGTTTACTCATGTGGTCTTAAAACTAACTTTTGAGCTGCATGGCCCTCTCAGTAGGAGGTTGACCAGGGAGGTTATCCACTAATGGTATTTCCTTTGGGCATTGGAAACTGTCCTTTAATTCTTCCGCCTGTAGTGGTGTTGACTCCAGCCTTTGTCAATTAAACTTTACTAAATTACTGCAAATCTCACTAGCTGGGAGGGCTGGTGGTTGCAAATGTTTATAGCACTCTCTGGGATCCTGTAAGATGCCTGGACATACTCAGTCAAACTGGCAAAGCATAATATCTGTGTCAGTATACTTCATCCATCCTTGAGTCAGGGTGTGCAGGACAGATCCCTGCAGATAGTGACCCTGACAAACCTAGAAGAAAAAAAATTGCATGAAGGTTTGTAAAAAGACCATATCTCAGCAATAGAGATGATAACAGTAACCCCTAATTTGGAGCATATGAATACCAAGAAAAACTAAATTCCTAAAGAACTATAGTACATGAAAAGGAAGATAATAATCATTATCTGTACTCTAAGCTTTTCGTATTGTTCTAAGGAAGAGTAAAGCTACTGATCATTCTTAAAATGCTTAAACTGTTTCAATAGAATATGTCATATTAAAATGTTAAGGTAAATCAGTTAAGACAATGTACAGCAGCCAAATCAGTTTGTAAAGAAAAAAGTCACAATAGAGAAAGCTCAAGTACTATAAAAGGCAAAAGAAAAGAGGAGTTGGGAAAAATGCAAAAAAGGAAGAAATTAGAAAACACTCAATATAATGGGGAAAATAATCATTATATTCTGGAGATACAAATCATTTGAAGACATAAATTGTAACAGAATTCCAATCACCCACCGCTACTCATGTGCATATCCCAGGTTACGGCATAAAATAATATATCAATTCCTATCTTAGAATTTTTGACAGGAAGAAATATTCTCTAAGTCTCAAAAATTTAAAGAAAACCATATTTTATTGAAATAATATGGAGTACATTATAAATTTTTTTAAAAAGTTGAAAATCTCTGCTATCAGAAAAGACAGAAACCAGCGTAAGAACAAAGGGCCAATTTATAAGGCCATGCAACCAGAATAAGAGTGCCAATGATTCTCCATCCTTGCTTCACATCCTTCTCAAGTGTCAGTCTTACTGGCCCAGGGGGAGGACAATTTCATTAACAGATGCACCAAGAAAACACACAATTGAGAAAAGCAGGAGAGATGGGCAGAGTTCCTCAAAGGAAAATTAAGGTGCCATGATTAAAGGGAAAAAAATAAATGCTGAGCTGTCCCCCAACATATTCACCAGAGATAATTTGATTGTATCTTCCGGATCTCCATGTAGGTAAAGCAACAATTATTATGTGATATTTGCCTCAATGGGGTACATTTCTTGGACAGTTATTATATTCTTTTTTTTTTCTCTTTAAGCATTTTAGACCAGTGATCACAAATCAGATGGCTGCTGTCATAAAAACAGGTGAAGGAAACAAGTAAAACAATATTGGAATATAGTGATCAATGGGAACTGATTCTTACAGTCAAGAATAAAATATGGTGAGAATAAAAGAATACTGGAGAGCCCCTTACCCAGCCCAAGGAAGCAGTGGATCCTCAGCTCCAGATGATCACTGCCATGCATAAATGCAGGCAAATTGAAGCCAGATCTTTTTCAAGAAAAATGAAGTATCATGAATTTATACAAAACCACTAGATTTTTAAATGCTGACAACTGATTCAACTCTTAAAATACAGTATGAATCAACACCAGGAAGATTCGTCTGTTTGTAGGCCATCAGCAAACTGTGGCTCATGGTTTGCACTGTCTGTGCAAGTTAACAGAGGGAGTTGTGAGAATTTGTACTCCCCATTTCCTACTCCCATCTTTTGTGCTAATATTTTACTTTTGTATACGTTATAAGCTTCATAATATATTGCTACTATGTTTGCCTTGGATAGTCAATTATCTCTAGCGAGTTAAAAATATAAAATAATATGTTTTATCCTTAGTTTTATTATTGCTGGAGCCCCTCATTTCTTTTTTAAGAAAACTGGACTTTATTTTTTAGAGGAATTTTAGTTTTGCAACGAAATTGAGCAGAAAGTGCATAGAGTTTTCATACACCCTCCAAGCCTCCCAACAGCTTCCCCAACCAGAGTGGTTTGTTTTAATCAACAAACATATATTGATACATCATTATAGTACAAGATGCACATTTACATTTGGTCCTAAACGACAGACTAAAGTCCATAGTTTACATTAGTGTTTAATTTGTTGTTGTACATTCTTTGGGTTTGGACAAATGTATAATGACATGCAACCACCATGATAGCTTCATACAGAGTAATTCCACTCCCCTAAAAATCCTCTGTGCTCCACCCGTTTATCTCTTCCACCCTTCCTCAGCTCCTGGCAACCACTGATGCTTTTACCATCTGCATAGTTTAGCCTTCTCCAAAATATAAAATTGATGGACACATACAATATGTAGCCTTTTAAGATCGGTTTCTTTCACTTGGTAATACACGTTTAAGATTCCTCCATGATGTTTCATGGCTTGATAGCTCATTTCTTTTTTGCACTGAATACTATTCCTGGAGGTACCACAATTTGTTTATCCATTCACCTAATGAAGGACATATTAGTTAGTTTCAAGTTTTGGCAATTATGAATGAAACTGCTATAAACATCTATATGTAGACTTTTGTGTTGACATACGTTTCTAACACTTTTGGGTAAATACCAAAAGGTGTGATTGTTGGATTGCATGATAGATATGTTTTATTTTATAAGAAGCCTCCAAATAGTCTTCCAAAGTCATTGTACCATTTTACATTCTCACAAGCAATAAATGAGATCTCCTGTTGCTCTAATCTTTGACAGCACTTGATGTTGGGGGTATTTTGGATTTTGGCTGCTCCAATAGGTATATAAGTAGCATCTCCTTGTTGTTTTAATTTATAGTCCCCAAGGACATATAATGTTGAGCACCTTTTTATATGCCATTTGCCTTCTGGATATTTTCTTTGGTTAGCTGTCCAGATCTTTTGCTCATTATCACTGAGTTTTAAGAGTTCCTTGTATACACTGAATAACATTCCTTTATCAGATTTGTAAGTCTGTACCTTGTCTTCTCAACCTCTTGATTTTCATTTCTTTTTGAAGATCTGTGTTTCTATCTACTGATCAACATAGACAGCTATGTAATCATTGCTTCTTAAATTAGCATTCTTATCTATTTTTGGATAAAAATAAAGAATTTGTTTTCTTAAATTATCAAAATGTATACTATAATTTTTATTATTAAATTGATTATCACTGTGCCCATTATAATTTTTTAAAATAATGATGGCTAATTTGGCTTATCAGTCTTAAACATGTTTTAAGCAATACTTAAAAGTACTCTCCTTTGACGAGCCGAGGTGGGTGCATCATGAGGTCAAGAGATTGAGACCATCCTGGCTAACATGGTGAAACCCCATCTCTACTAAAAACACAATAAATTAGCTGGGCATGGTGGTGTGCACATGTAATCTCAGCTGTCCAGGAGGCTGAGGCAAGAGAATTGCTTGAACCCAGGATACAGAGGTTGCAGTGAGCTGAGATCATACCACTGCACTCCAGCCTGGTGAAAGAGCGACATTCCGTCCCCCTACTCAAAAAAAAAAAAAAAAAAAAAAATGTACTCTCGGGCAACATGCCGATAACCCATCTCTATAAAACAAAAACTCATCTGGCCTGGTGGTGGACAGCTGTAGTCCCAGCTGCTCAAGAGGCTAAGGTGGGAGGATCTCTCGGCTCTTGGAGGGAGAGACTGCAGTGAGCCAAGATTGCATGACTGTACTCCAGCCTGGGTAACAGGTGAGACTCTGAGTCAAAACAAACAAACAAAAAACCCTTAAAACGTCTCTAAACCATAAAATGAGCACCTATTCCTGATGTGAATTTTAATTAATAATTTCCAAATGCGTGCAAAGCCAATAGATACCTGGGGAAAAAATATTCACAAAGTCAAAAGAGAGCAAAAGAGGAATATAGGGCTTTAAGAACCATTTGTTTTACTTGACTCAAAACAAAAACAAAATACTGAATAGCGTTTAAAGACTATCTAGAAAGAATTAGGACTGATTGTCACACTGTTAAGCTGAAAAATTCAATGGTTGTTTCAAAATTCTGTATAGAACTGTTTATTCCACTCCAGTGTATCAGCAGAAAAGTTCAAGCTTCATTACCTTTTGCGCTAGTATAAATAGGCCTGTGAAGATCCCTCCACCAACCTTGATTATAGAAGCACACACGATAAAAGCGTCTGTGTTATTTCATCCTTACTATTTTTATCTTGTATTTTTTAATATGGCTCAGCCTTTCTTACAACTTTGACAAAAATCTGCCCAGTACTCTAGGTATATTTTTATTCTAAGGCAAAAACTCTTCAAAATTTTCATTTAGGAAGAGGGTAGCTGGGGATCTGACCTAAGACAGGTTTCTGGAAAGAGAAAAAGTGGCCCACTATACGCCTGACAAGAAGGGAAATTGATTTGAAAGTCACAAGGAAGGAAAGGAAACAAAAGACAGCATGAACTATCAGGTCCAAAGAAGGTAGGCAAAGGGCACTACGTAGAATAGAAGAAACTCTTTTAGGAGTGATCAAAAAAAAAAAGAGTAATATTATAGGGAATTTGTGGCCTGGTCTTTGGTCAGGGAGGAAGTTGTTAATGAAGAGTTCAGTGTAAGGGGTCAAGTGCAACCAATAGTCAAGAATTATTTCACCTAATATATATGCCCATGTCCTCACCCAAAAGATATTATTAGATTTTTTTCCCTTTCTGCTGACTTTGTAAATTTCTTAAAGAAAAATGGAGAGGATAAAAGAAAGGGAAAAAATCAAGACTTAAAATTGTTATCATTTAAATGTTTCTGTTATAAACTGGCACTGATTATTAATATAACTTTGTACCTAAAATTTGTCTTCAAATGTATAACATGAATAAGTAGTTGATTAAAAACTTTTCATCTCTTCTTTTACTCTTTATTTTTTTCTTGAAAATTGGCTGTCCTTTGCACCCATGTTATTCAGAAATGTCATTGCATCATTTTGAAATTTTTTGTGGAATGGCTGACCTTTAATGAGCCAATGAAATTTCAAAAGAGAAAATAATTTTAACCCAATTTATTTTCCTTAAAAACAAATGAAAATGGAATTACACTTGAACTAGCAAGAACTATAACATTTACACTCAGAAATAGAAACCCATCATGGAACTGCTGCACAAAGAAATATTAGAATGAGAAACAACTCAATTTCATACCATGCAATTTAAATGTGTTTTAAGTAATTAAAATTAATGTAATTGGAACTGTCTCTGAACCGTGGTTCAGTTAGGTCATTAAAATGTTGTACTAGGAAGATCTAAAATTGTTTTTAAGCAAAAAAGAGGAGATAATCATTATTTTTCATCTCATTCAGGTACGAACTAAGATACTAACAGGGTGAGAGAGAGTTTGTGATCCATACTGCTCTCTGCTTCTAGCTGTTTTTGCTTCTGAAAGTAATGGAAGCATTACTTCCGGGAGAAAGTTTCCTAACCACCATACCCTCCCACCCAAGATATGTTTAGGTGCCTTTATATTTATACTTTCAATGTGATTGGCACAATTCCTTTTTAGTACTTACAATCATGAGTAACAATTTGTGTTAAGTATTCATGTAATGGTTCATCTCACTCATTAAACTACAAAATTCTGTGAGAGCAGGAACCGTTAATACCATTTTGGGTTTCCTAATGTCAAAAATAATACTGGCATAGAATAGATGTTAAGAAAATATTAAACTAGATGTTCTTGGTGAATGGATTAGATATATAGGAGCTAGATAGGTAAGACAGGGGGGTTAGTAGCCAGATAGATAAATAGATAGATAGATGATAGATAGATAGATAAATATAAAATTATTAGGCTAGTTCAAAATTAATTACAATTTTTGCCATTTGTTTTAATGGCAAATGCAAAATACAACATTAACACAAAATTCTAGAATTGTCATTTATTTAATGGCATCCTTGGGTTATTCATCATGTACAAAATGCTGAATTACATAGATAAAGATACTCTGAAAATTTGAGTGAAATAAAAGTCATCCTGACCAGCCTGGGCAACATGGTGAAACCCCATCTCTACCAAAAAAGACACAAAAATTACCCAGGCCTAGTGACTTATTCCTGTAGTCCCAGCTTCTTGGGGGGCTGAGGTGGTAGGATCGCCCGAGCCCAGGAGGCAGAGGTTGTGATGAATGAAATCACACAACTGCATTCCAGCCTGGGTGAGAGTGAGACCCTGTCTCAAAAAAATAAATAAATAAGTCAACATATTTTAATGTATTATCAGTGCCACATTGAGTTAGAATAAAAGTAAAATAAATAAAACACAGTTATTGATCATCTGAGAACATAATGCTTGGAAGAGAACATCTGTTCGTTTGTGCTCCTACAATAGCAGATCTTGAGACAAGTGATTGCCTATAGGTAGCTTATTTGAGTGAAAACACAAATGAGGAAGCTGGGTAAGTAACACAAGAAAGAAAAGCCAACAAAATTTCTATTAATACAAGGGTTTATTGATTTGGGAAACCTGTGTTCAATCCCACTGAGGACTCTCTGAGAAGCTATGTGAACTGTAGGTCAGAATGCCTCACCACAGAACATGAAAGACAGGACCCCCACTGGTTGAGGATTGGAGGGATGTTAACTCCCACCCTATTCTCCACTTTTGGGTACCAAATGCCTGTGGTGGAGAAAACTTTTAATGTGCCTCATACGGTCCTGGAATTGTGAACCACAGTTGCACATGACCTTAGGTGGTCAGCAAATAAGATATTTTACCCCTAGCTTTGGTAGGTCCCAGTACATATTTGTAGGAAATGAAGAGGACTACTATTAGTTCCAAGTGAGTGTCAAGAACTAACTACTATTAGTTCTCAAATGAGTGCCAAGCCTGACTCATTTGAGAAACTCCTTAGATGTCAGAGATTTTATACAACTATTTCTCTGGGAGACTAAAGGTATTGAAATTCCACTTAAGAAAGAATTGTTAGGAGTTGGAGTAGATGTTTTCCTGGGCATTAATAGCTGTGTAATTGGAAGACTACAGTGGTAATTTCAGGTTGAGCTGAAATTACATTCACCCCAGGATTGAAAAAAAAAAAAATGTCTGAGATTGTCTAGAGAACTGGAGGAACTGTGCCGCATTGGGCTCTATTTGTAGAAGCAGTTCATATGCTTCAGGAGTAAAACTCAGAAGAAAGCTGTCAAGATACATATCATTTTTTCACATAATACAGTCAGATATCTGCCCATCAGGTTACCTGCTGATCCAGTTTCTATAAATGCTATTTTGAGCCAGAGGAAAAGGAGTCTATAATAAAACAGTGAGTAAAAATAAAAAGAACCAAGTCCCTAAACTATTCAATGGACATTAACTACATAGTGATAGAAAAAGATAAAAATGTTCAGCTCCATTGTTACCAGTTAGTTCAGACAATGTCAGTGCTTTGCCAGTGACAAGAGTCAGCACGAGACAATTTGTAGTGGCTTCATAGCTAGGTTAGCACACAAAACCTGTAGCTGCTTTGCTTCAGTCATTGGAAGCATGAGCTACCTCTTGCAAAAATCACTTCCAAAAATGGATAGAATGAAGGAAGAAAGTAAATGTCAGATATGATTAGGTAGAATAGAATCTTAAAATGGATCACACTTAAGTAAAGCCTTATTAAATTATAAAACAATTTGGAGGTGTATTTGAGAAAGATACAATCCAGTCCATGTAATCTGAAGATGGCGAAAGAAAAAGAACATTTTCTACAACTGTTCTATGATCTTCATATTGTGTGGCCTGCAGAAACCCAGTTTGTATTAAAAACGTTACAACAGCTCTCTTTAGCATTTGCAGGGTTAGGAATCACTCACAGCGCAATCTCACAAGTGCCCTGGAAACTTAATTTGAACTTTTAAATAAATTGCTAGCCTACAACTTTTTTGAAACACTCATATCAGTTAATGGAAGTTACACAAGCTTTCATGGATAATTTTATGCCACAAACTACACACAATAACTTACAACCCTAAGATATATATCCATGAACAATCCAACTAGGAAAAGGTGAGTTTATTCTTCTTGACTCTCTTTTTTTTTTTTTTTCACATTGACTCTGAGCAGTTTGTCATTGTACCTTTTATTAACTTTGCGTTGCTTTGACTATAACATATAATCACAGCAGGAATTTTGGCGAGTATCTGAATTTAGAATATGATTCCAACATTCAGAAAGTTTTGAGAAATTGAGATATCCACAATAGTGGTCCTTAGAAGATATAAAACAAGCTATTTTTTATGTCTATAACAAGGAAGATATGCCTTCGTGTGACAAAGTTTTCCTTAAAATGTGAAATACCAAGTTGTTGGTAAAGGATATGTTGATACATGAGGCCAACAAACATATGAAAAAATGCTCATCATCACTGGTCATTAGAGAAATGCAGATAAAAACTACATTGAGATACCTCCTCACACCAGTTAGAATGGTGATCATTAAAAAATCTGGAGACAACAGATACTGGAGAAATAGGAACACTTTTACATTGTTGGTGGGAGTGTAAATTAGTTCAACCATTGTGGAAGACAGAGTGTCAATTCCTCAAGGACCTAGAAATAGAAATTCCATTTGACCCAACAATTTCATTACTAGGTATATATCCAAAGGATTATAAATCGTTCTACTATAAGGATACATGCACACGAATTTTCATTGCAGCACTGTTTACAATAGCAAAGATCTGGAATGCCCATCAATGATAGACTGGACAGGGAAAATGTGGCACATACACACCATGGAATATTATGCAGCCATCAAAAAAGAAGAGTTTGTGCCCTTTGTAGGGAAATGGATGAACCTGGAAACCATCATTCTCAGCAAACTGACACAAGAACAGAAAATCAAACACCGCATGTTCTCACTCATAGGTGGGTGTTGAACAATTAGAACACATGGACACAGGGAGGACAGCATCACACACTGGGGTCTGTCAGGGGGGAAATAGGAGAGGGAAAGTGGGGGGTGGGGAGTTGGGGAGAGACAGCATGGGGAGAAATGCCAGATATAGGTGATGGGGAGGAAGGCAGCAAATTACAGTGCCATGTGTGTACCTATGCAACAATCTTGCATGTTCTTCACATGTACCCCCAAATCTAAAATGCAATAAGAAAAAAATAAGTGAAATAAAACACAGTAACTTTTAATGTAAAAAAAAAAAAAAAGACTGAGGAGAATGTTTATAGGAACCAAAAGTATGCTGAAGGATTGGAAATAATAGCTTTGTGGAAAGTCTGAGAAAACTGGGATTTAGTTTTAGGAAAAAAAGACAACCATGAGAAGAATTATTCTTTCAGAATAAGGGTTATAATAAGTAGGGTGATAAACAGTTGTTTCCATTTTAATTTAGAGCAAGATAAGAAGAAAGAGGTTGAAGGGAGCATAGGGGAGTCAGGCTAGCTGTTTGGTGAAAGAATTTATTATTAACAAGGGATGGTATTCCTGAAACACGTTGCTGACAGACATGGTTGAACAGATGCTTCATGTATCTGGTATAAATAATGGGATGTAGCATTTTAAATAAAAAAAATTGTCCAGAGGCTTCTCAAGATTCACTGTGTTTACCTTCAAAGAAAGAAAGTAAAATTTTATTTCTACCTCGTCATCCCTGCATCTTCATAGTATGTCACTATTGCCAAGTTGTTATCAATTGGTTCTTTTTCACATTGATTTATTGTATCAAATTCAACTTTGGCTTAATTTTCTAGCTTCTCGTTGTATCAAACACCTGTTAGATGTAGGACATGAGTGATAAATAAGATTGGTGATTTTAAAGCACTTTGTGCTGCAGGATCCTTGCTTCCAATAAAATCTTTTGTGTGTTCAGTGTAGATAAACAGAGCTTGTCTGATTAACCAAGGAATGAGAAAAGAGAGAGAGCAGAATGGGCAGAATCCTATGGTCCCACCTGCTTTCAACACCTGCCCTTCCTAGCAACCCCTAAGACACCCTGGAGGAACCCCTGTGATTTTCTGAACATTGTTTAAAAATCACTGACCTACATAAGAATTACACATACACTCTTGTAATGTTTTATAGTTCACCTAAGAATTTAAAGCATATTGTCTGTGTCTTTCCTGCCTCAACATTCAGATTCTATTTAAACATATCCTGTAAAAGCACCTAGTAATGACTTTTTAAGGATGGTCATAAGTCTAGTTGTATTAGGTGTAATGAGTAAAGAAAAGCTAGTTTAACCTAGAATAAAAGTTTTCTTCACAAAATATATGAGGAGCCTTTCTATTATCATCACTTTTAGAATATATTTGAGATAAAAGCAGTTTATATTAAATTAAAATAAAATAAAAATTTTCACTATAATAGAGTTTGATATTGGGCCAGGGCTAACTTCTCTATTAGGCAGAGAAGGCGCTTTGTCTAAGCCCCACAGTACCTTTCAGAGCCCATGAAAATGTTTTAATTTATTTTATTTATTTTATTTTATTTTTTTGAGACAAAGTCTTGCTCTGTCTCCAAGGCTGGAGTGCAGGGGCACGATCTCGGCTCACTGCAACCTCCACCCCCTGGGTTCAAACAATTGTTCTTCCTCAGCCTCCCATGTAGCCTGGACTACAGACACTCACCACCATGCACAGCTAATTTTTGTATTTTTAATAGAGGCAAGGTCTCACCATGTTGGCCAGGATGGTCTTGATTTCCTGACCTCATCATCCACCCTCCTCTGTCTCCCAAAATGCTGGGATTACAGCCATAAGCCACCTCATGCAGCCTAATTTCTTTTAAAATTAGAATATTAAAAATGAGCTAGGTCAAAGAAATGGCTTAATATGTAATATTAATATGGTGTTTCCATTACCTCCTATTCACCTCATTGCAAAAAGAAGGATTCCTGACCTAGGATTATGACAATGGCCAAATACACGACCCCTGACATTGGTCAGATAATGTCAACAGCAGTTTATTGGTCACATATACTGAAAGCCCAGTGCAGGATCACATTGCACCACCCAGGACCACATGGGGATTGTGCTCAAAACACAGAGACTGTGGGAAGCAAGTTTGGTGGTAACAAGAGGATGGTGCTCCCTGGTTTTCAATAGGGGATATAATTGGCTTGCTTGAGCAACTCCATGAACTGTCAGGAAACTGAATCCTATTACTCAGGGATAAGTAGGAAGTGAGCCTGGTTCCTTTAATAAAAGGAGATTGCTTGGCTAGGTGTCATAGTCTATTCAGGCTAACATAACAAAATGTCATAGACTGGGTGGGTTAAACAACAGAAATCCATCTCTCACAGTTCTGGAGGCTGAGAAGTCCAAGTTCAAGGAGTCTTCAGATATAGTGCCTGCTGAGGGATTCCCTCCTATCTTACAAGCAGATGCCATCTCCCTACCTGCTTACATGGCCTTTCCTTGGTGTGTGCCAATGGATGGGGAAGGAGAAGGAGATCTTCCTCTCTTTCTCTTTTCATAAGACACTAATCCCATCATGAAAGCCCTGTCATCATAACCTAATATAAACCTACTGACTTCCAAACGCTCCATCTACAAATGCCATCAGGTTGGGGAAAAGGGCTTCAACATATGAATGTTGTGGTTTTGTGGGAATATAAACATTTTTCCCTAGAAGACCTTTCCCATGGAAGCAGAATAACCATGTGAGCTCATGGTTAGGCTATTCAAGACCCTCCCAGTTTCACCAGATGTTAAAGCAGCACATAATATTGAACATTTTAGGTCTTATACTACACGTATTGATCTTTATACCAATACAGTCATAAAATACAATTTAACACTTAATTGAAGAAAGGCCCATTAAAGTCTTAAGTGCCTAGGGCCCCTGAGAGTCACATATGGCCTGGTAAGTATAAAATTCCCATGCCTCCACCTCTCTCAGGACTAAAACAAGTTTTCTAATTAACTTTGAGATCTTTCATAATCTTTCTCAGTTCTTAATCTCCAATATAAAAATGATTGGGTTAATAAATTAACCCAAAGTTTATTGCATGAAGGGCATGTAATGTTGTAAGAGAACTGTTTAGTATCAAAAGGTGTGATTGATGTGGTTTTCTCTCCTGAAAAGACACTATATGTAGTTTTGAAGTTCTTAATCTCTCTGAACTGAAGTTTCTCATCTGTAAAGACATCTTATGAAGATTAAATAAATGAAGTAGGGGGAAGCAACTCCTGCAGCACCCAGCAGGTGTTAGTTGAATGTAAAACATCATTGCCATCAAATTGGTCTGCTTTTATTATTTCTGAATATTCTCTATAGATGGTGCCTGGCGTGTAAAATGTACCCAAAACTTATTAAATGAATGGATAGATAGATAGACAAATGAACTTACATATATACAAGGATCTTTGTCTTTACTTGCAGCATTTTCCATGTTTAGAATGTCCTCTCCCACTCTGTTACGCTTAGCTAAATTCTTAGTCCTTCTTATGAAGACCAATTTTCATACTATTAAATAATTTTTACCTGGGTGATGAAATAATCTGTACAGCAAACCCCCATGACACAAGCTTACCTATGGAACAAACCTGCCCTTGTATCCCTGAATTTAAAATAAAAGTTAAAAAAAAATTGTAACACGCAGCTCTCTCTGGTATTTTATTTGAGCTTCAGAAGAATTTATTCTCTTTGACACTCATTTTGAATGAAACCTATGATGAACTTCCTTATTAATTCATTAGACAACTTCCTATCTCCTTAGACCACTGAGCTGTCAAAGGGATATGTCTTATAGCTCTTTGTTTTCTTAGCCCCAGTATAATTCCCTGCTCACAGTAGGAATTCAGGCAAAAATTAAAAGGCTCCCTTTTGCTCTCCACTCTTGCTTCTTCTGCCCATTTTACTTGATAGATAGCATTTTTACTCCTCTAGTCATCTGGACTCAAAGCTTCACAATTTCCAAAAGTAAATTCAGATTCTTAGGGCTCCTGGAATGAACATGTTCTTTCTCTCTCTAAAGGCACTTTTCTTATCAGAGAGCTCAGATTTAGGACTGGAAAGGAAGGCTCACCTGCTTAGCAAAGCAGATCCACTCCAATCTCCCTGATAATCCAGGATTTCACATCCACCTCAGTGCTTTCTCAAACCTTTCCACACTCCCATGTAGCCACTCAATCATGTATGCTGTTCTTTTTCTAAATCATCTCCTACCTGTGGCTCAATTCCATGTCCTCTTTAACTGCTATAAGTCAGGCCTTCTTCAATTCCCTTCTGAATTATTAAAATAGCCTGCAAATGGGTCTCTTTGTCTTCAGGTTATACCTACTTGAGTTCATCCTATCTCTTACCACTTGAATTATCTTTATAAAATAGGTAATATATTGCTTAAAGATATAATTCTTTGTTCTAAATATTTAACTATTAAACACTATTATATTAACATTTATGATGCATTTATGAACACATTTAAAATTCACTTGCTTACAGGATAAAATCCATGTCCAAATTCTTTTAGCTAGTTATAGATCCTTTACAATATTTCAATAACTATTTTCTAATCTCATTGCATATCTTAGTCTGTTCAGGATGCTATAACAAAACATCATAAACTGGACTTAAATATAACAAAACTCTATTCTTCACAGTTCGGGAGGTCGGGGAGATTAAGATTAAATAACCAGCAATTTGTTGCGTGGTAAGGGTTTACATGCTCACAGAGAGTTGTATTCTCACTCTAACCTCATATAGAAAAGAGATGAGAGATCACTCTGGGTCGGGATTGGGGGTGTTACTAACCTCATTCATGAGAGCTCTGCCCTCGTGACCTAATCACTTCCCCAAAGCCCCACCTCCTAATACCATCACCTTGAGAGGGAAGATTTCGAGATATGAATCTGAGGAAAGCACAATCATTCAGACCATAGCAATATCAAATCACCACCCTTAAACATTGTGCAAGCTGGATTCACAGCCCTCTGAAAGACAAACAATGCTTTCTCAGATCACATTCAAGCTTTTCTTTCTGCCCCAAATGTCCACGCATCTGCTCGTGAATGGACCTTTTAAGTTGTATCCCCATCATTCTAGGTCCAGTTTACATCTCAAACCTGTTACGCTTTCTCTTACCACCTTCCAGCAAGTACGCATCCTGCTTTCTAATTTCTAAACATTTTGTCCATTCTTCATTCTAGCATGTTTCACAAGTTATTGTAGAGTAGTAAATGTATGTGTATATGAATGAATGTGTTTGAGTGTTGTATGTGTAAGTCTGCATGTGTGTAATTTCCTGCTAGATGATAAAATTCAATTTGACAAAGATTAATGCTTAATTATCTTTCCATCCCTAACAGTACTTAGAACTATGTCTTGTCCCAAATGAGCAATCAATAAATGCTATTGAATTGAGTATTTTCCTGCATTGAAAGAGGAAATGCCTCTAGGACTTCAGTATCAGGAACAAAAGATTCCAGTTAGATATGTCCACCTAAAATAAAACTAAAGTTGTTTTGTGCATTATCTCATTATTCACATTAATTTCCTCATTCAAATTTAAGTACAGACATTACCTGCACTCTACAAGGAATTCTGTTACTCTTAGAAAAAAATCACCAGGTAATAAACAGTTTTTTTTATAACAAGAATTTTCAAATGTTTTCCAAGAAAAGATATTGTACAAATAAAGGTTTTCGTGGATCTAAGAGTTTTTGAAATGTCAAGTTAAACAAAGTTGAACCAATGTTTTTTGCCACAGGATTTCAATATATTTTTAATGCCTTGTGAATATCAAACAGAGAAAAACAGTATATAGAAATCCCTAAGCATTCTGTTGCACAGAAACCTTTTCTCCCAAAGCATGTTGCATATTGATGGGATGGTGTTCAGTGAAGTATTTGGGAAACACTTCATGAGTAGCGATCTATTTTAACATGAATATAAACGTATTGTAGAGACTACATAACTTTTGCAAGACATAGAAATCTGAATTGCCAACATATACCAAAATAAAAGCATATCAAAAAATATGAGTCTCAAAAGTTACAAATTCAATCAAGATGGCATTTACTAATGTAAGCCGTGTTAACAATTGTTTATAATATTAATGAGGTTATATTTATACTATCAAAATCATTAAATTTTTGATTAAAATAGCATATATACACTTTTTCAGAACAAAACTGTGACTAAACGATTCTCACAAATAAGCATTTTGGGCATGACATTTTGATTTCATGGAACCGAGCACTCAAGGTCTAAAGAAGTTGTTCAACAATCTGAAATCACTTAATTTTTAAGTATTTAATTTTCACCCACTGAAAATTTTTTGCTTTACAGAGACATCAAGTCCACTTATAAACATCAGTCTTGGGGAAGTTTGCATAATATTTTTATATTTTGTGAATCAGCTGTATCCTAAAGTGCATCACATAGCAAGCATGAGATTCTTGGGCAAATACCAGGATTAAAGAGATAATTAATCATTGCTAATCCAAATACTGTTTGATTTGGCAATAATAGTGATGTAAACATTGTCTTACTATTGTTTATTATAAACTGATGAATATTCTAATGAATATGTAATGTATATTACATTCTGGGGAAAAGTTATATTAATCCAGAATATCTAGAAAATTTCTATTGATTGGAGGCACTAGAACATTGACTAAGATTATTATTCCCTATTATCTTAATTCTCAAGTTAATCTCTAAAATACCCACGTTTGGTTTACTGTTTAGGCATCTTAAAGATAACAAAATAATTGTTTGAGACTAAAACTAGCTTGTGAAATAAAAACTATATGTGGTAAACATATTTTACAAGTTTTCCTAGCCCATGAGCAGTTATTAGTGGAGTTAAAATCCAGTGGTCATGGATTTAAGTTGTTTCCATCATAAGCTACATGATCCAGGCTGAGCTGGTCCTTATTTTAATTGGGACAAGGACAGGATACAGAAAAACAGGCACTCACTAAGTATCCAAGTGCAACTATGTAGCAGACTCTACATGTAACTGAAATGTAACATTTTCACTCAAATCATTCCATTGGCCAAGACTAAAGAAAAAGCTTCTCTGCAGAAAATAGTGAACAGTGAAGGAAATAAGTAAGTATTGGAAAAGAAATGAGAGAGAGAGAGAGAGAGAGAGAGAGAGAGAGGGAATGCCTCCTAAGTTAATGATGACTTCAATGTTCTTTTTTCAGGTGTTTCTTCGGGTCGATCTGCATTTCTGTTTTCATGTTTGAGCCAGTCATGTATTGTGTGTTGGACAAATAAATATCCTCTATTTTTAAGCTTGTTCAAGTGAGTTTCTATTACTTACCAACTCCAAGTTTCAAATAACACAGACTTAGAACTAACTTTAGCATAATTGTCTATAGAGTAAGGTCCAATCAAAAACCACCAGGAGCACATCTGTAGTTGAACAAGTTGTGTTTACTGCACATGCAGGGAGAAAGGATGCTCATCCTGGGAAATGTGGAAAACTGCAGTAGAGGGTATCGGAACACAGTCGGAATAGGATGAGGACTTGCGATTTTAGGGGAGACCTTGAGTAGCAGAATGTTGGATCAGATGCTGTGGGAGGAACTAATTTTCTAATGGGGTATGTAATTAATCTTATCTAGATGGCGAGGAGACTAGGCTGAAGTTGTCACTGGTAAAGAAGCAGAAGCCATTCAGCCAGTTTTGGTCCTTTTTGTGATATGGACAATATCTGTTTTTTAATGCTT
Source organism: Sapajus apella (assembly GCF_009761245.1). NCBI lineage: Eukaryota > Metazoa > Chordata > Mammalia > Primates > Cebidae > Sapajus > Sapajus apella. Next base: position 32,948,351 of record NW_022436945.1, read on the forward strand.
TCACTTATGATTATTGAGCAGTTTTTGTCTTGATCCATCATGATCAGCGATGGCCTTGTGTGATGTTAATGTCCTATGAATTGTTTATGATCGACAGGATGATACCAAGCTCAGCTGATAGCACCAGGCAAGTTTCTGATGTCAGGTGCTTCTTTCTCTTTGTCACTATAAGTAAGGTGATAGAGGTTTTACTTTATCATTAATCTCTCCTCACGGAGAGATTAGTAACACTATATCTGCCTCAACTCAACTGGGTTGTCATCCAGATTCTGTGTGTTTTAAGCTGATCTTCTCTGTAATCCATGCTTACCTTATTCCACACCACCAGTACAACAGTGGGCATTTTCCTGTGTCAAAAAATGTAATAACTAAAGCGTCAGTTTCCAAATTGTGCCAAAATTAAAACATCAAATGCAGCATCTTCACCCCAGTGTATTTCTAAGCTTTAAAGTTTGTTCCTATTTGCACAGCTTTTTGGAATACTGGAATAGCCGATGTTTGCTCTAATACAAGCCTGTCATCATTGTCGGCTCTATCCTGTCAATACCCAGGACACTCACTCATTTCCCTCTCTTTCCCTGTTCAGTGAAACATCTGGCAGAAGTTCTATGTGGTAGGAAAAAAATGAGTTTTATAGCCCCCTATTCTTTTAGGGAAAAAAAGTACTCCCTGTTTGAAAACAACTTCCAAATTCAGAAACTACCAGAGAAAGCATCCCCCATGGAACAGCAGTATAGTTACATGACATTCTCTATGCAACTCTATCCCTTGCTATAGTAATTTGAGGCTTTCATACTTAACTTCTTAATAAATTACCACTTATCATGTTATACTTTTATAAAGATGATTTAAGTACTTCTTGAATATCCAAGGGAAAACAGAAGAGCAGGGACGATTTACCTCTACAGGGAACTAGGCTTACTATTCACAAGCTTGTATTAGCTCTATTGCCAAAAACACACTTCTGAAAAGTTTTAACATTAGGATGACTGAGTAGCATTAATTCTTTCCCTTACAATATGTGTAACTTTGGTCGAGTTACTTTATCTCTCTTTGCCATCATTTCCTTTTGTATCAAATGAATAGAAGAATGGAATGTATCTCAGAGGATTAGTGTGATGACTAAAAATGTAAATGAACATAAGGAATTTATGCTCCTGGGCCATAATATGTCCTCAATAATACACACACATTTTTTTTTCCACATGAGATAGTCAAACTGCTTAATGGAAAAATGTATGCCTTTTCTTGAAAGCATTTATAAAAATAATAAAGTGATACACTCATACTATAAGATGAATATCCATTAACAATTAAAAAATTCCCTCAGTTTACAGACACAGATATTCTTTCACCTATTCATTTCTTGACCATCTAATCTATACTAAATTCTAGAGATACCAGAGATAAAAGCACACATTTTTGATATTAAGTAGTCATTTTACACAAGAACAGATAGTCATTGGTTTTTTACTACTACATAGGCTTATATTGCTGCTGAAGCATTTGAAATTGCAGATTCTAAAGAAAAAAGTAGTATCATGGCCTGCCTGGGGTTATTCAAGAACAGACATATTTTTGACAAACTCCATATTTTCGGCACTAGTGTGAAACAGGTCTTTTGTGGTTAAGAATGAATGTACGCTACTTAGATGCCAGAAGCAAGGAAAAAGTCTACTTGTCTACATGTAGGGGCTGTAATCACTCAATCAGTGTTTTTTCCTTCAGAAAGTTGCTTCCACAGCATAGGGGAAATAAGTTACCAAAATAAATCAAGAAGATAAAATATTAGATTCAATTATAAAAGAGGGTAAGACTAGGTATTGCACTTTCCAAAATATATTATCACATATTTTTATGTTTTTTATGAATTCTCTTTTGCTATTCAAAGTGCAATGACTATCGGTTGGCTCCAGCAAAAATAGCAAATATCATGGAGAGTGAAAAGTGAGAGGAGACCCAAAGAAAAAAATGCCTGTGATTATGGCTGTGTCTTAATGTTTAAAAAAACCATATTATACTAGAATTGATGTGATACTTTTTCTTTCAAAAAAATGTACTTTGCAAAATGGGAATTATATTACAATATCTGTAACTAAATACCTAGATGAAAAATGCAAAATCTTAGAACTATTATCTAACATATCCGTTTGTAAAATGTGGGCTATTATAAAGTATCATTTATTAATTATATCTGATGATGTACATCAAATTGCCCCTTAGTTACCTTTAGATTACAAAATTGAATTATTTTTTCATTTTATAAGATCTGAATAGTAGCCTAATAAATTTTTCAAGAAGCCTCAGTATAACTAGTGACATTTCCTAATGAAATAGTGTCCCTTATAGCTAGCATTTATTAAGTACTTGCTATGGGTCAGGCACTGTGCTAAATGCTTTACATACATCGTATAATTTTTACTCAAGAAAAATACACTGTGAGATATATCTCATAACCACAATTTCACAGTTGGAGAACTGAATCTCAGAGAGGCCAATTAGTTAGCCCAAGATCACATGAGTAGTAGGTAGCAGATCTTTTGAAACCCAAAGCTCCAGCTCTTAATTGCTAAGCTATAACGCCTCTCCTTGGACGCCTTATGCTGAATACTTAGTATATGCCAAGACCTCCATTATCTTATTAACTGTTTGCAACAACTATGTAAGGGCAGGTATCTATACATTTTCAAGACGAGCGAACAGAGGGAATGGTCACAATGTTAATAAGTGTATTAGTCTGTTCTCATGCTGCTAATGAAGACATCCCCCAAAATGGGTAACTTATAAAGAAAAAAGGTTTAATTGACTCACAGTTCTGCAGGGCTGAGGAGGCCTCAAGAAACTTACAGTCACCCCGAAGGGGCAGCAAACATGTTCTTCTTCACATGGCAGCAGCAAGGAGAAGTGTTGTGCAAATGGGGGTAAAAGACCCTTATAAAACTATCAGATCTCCTGAGAACTCATTATCACAAGAACAGCATGCAAGTGATTGCCCCCATGATTCAATTACCTCCCACTGAGTCCCTCTCATAACACGTGGGGATTTTGGGATCTACAATTCAAGATGAGATTTGAGTGGGAACATAATCAAACAATATCAGTAAGGTAAGTATGTTAATAGCAACATCAAGATCTAAATTTAACATTGTCTAAGTCTAAAGCCATGTTTTTAATCTGCAAGTCATACTAATTGGCATACCTGCCTAAAAGAGGACAAAATCATTGTTTATAAATGTTATACATAAATATTGTATGTATATTATCATTCAGACTAGCATTGCCCCAATACTTGACAATGTATTTTAAAATCAGTAAGTATACTTATTACTATCATCATTATATATTTTTCCATTCAACCTGGAAAGAAATTTTTTACAAGTGCTTACAGAGTTCTTTGGAAATACCGCAAGTGTGCTGAACTGCATTTTCTGAAACAGACTTGAATATTTAAATGTAGTGTCAATAAATGCAGTTTGAAAATGTAATGGGAAAATTTAAAGGAGAGAAAATAAGATTATGTATTTCTATCCTCACTGCAGATACTTTGTCACAGTCCTAGAGCAAACGAGAAACTGGTGCAAAAAAATACTATCATCTCTCACAGTCTACACTGTTCATAGATTTCAAAGTTAATAGTGGCAGTGCAATCAAAGCTCTTTAAAACAAAAACTGAAAGAATATTAACGTTATAGAATGCTAGTAAGTTGATTGTTACTTACCCTTGATTTTTCAACTTGCCTTATCACAGGTATTTCCACTAAGCTGCCTATGATTTTAAAGTTGCAGGACAAATACATCTCTCCACAAATTATATTTAATGAGCAAAAGTGTACAATAAATTTTGTAGCAATAGGAAAACTTGTGAACTAGGAGAAATAGTGCCTCATACCTCTTTTTCACGTAGTATTCCCTCACCCATATCATCTTCATGCTTCCTCATCCACAAAAGAAAGTGTGCAGGTACCAACAATAATATGTGCCAACAAGGAAGGACAAAGCATTGAGTCAGCATTACCCAGGTCAACCAAATGCGCCATTGAAAACATAAGTGATGCTCAAAAGGAGCACTTAAAAAGAGGATAACTTTAATAATGAAATAAGTGCCCAAGAAAAAAAAAATATAAGGAAGAGAATATGAAAATTATTTAAGCTCCGAAAGCTTAAGTCTCCAGGGAAGAAAGGTGAAGGAACATTAATGTAATGGAATGATAATTTTATTATTGTTTACACTGTATTTACTTTCCATTTATAAAGTCACAGATGTTCCCACTAAGTTGCCTATTATTTTAACTTGCAGGACAAAATGCCCCCACCTACATTTCATTTAATAAGCTTACTTTATCTGTGAATTTTTGTACTTAAATGTTACAGATGAAGCACTTAGGAATAGACTACAACCTCTATCTTCCACTCCCAATTCCAAATAGACAAGAATAGAATAATAACTGTTTCTGTTTGAAAGTTCAGGTGCTCTCTCCTGAACTATGCTGTACAAATTGTGAGAAGTCATTTCTATAATCACTTGAATGGGGAGTTAATTCCCACATACAAAAAAAAAAAAAAAAAGAAAAAGCTGAAGTAAACATAATGATTGTTCTTTACACATGACCGAAACAAGGTTTCCATCCAACTATTTCCCTCAAGGTATGCTTTTAGAAGTATGGTTGGCATATCCTAAGGAGATCCTCCCAAATTTTACTTTTCCTTGTTTGAGCTGCCATTGTAGTCAGAAGCTCTGTGTAAGCTGTGGTCCCCCTCACGCAGGTGTTTCATGACCACAGCTTTCTTCTTGCCTGTGTCATATGCTCCTTGTTCTTTATCCTGGTACTCCCTTGTTGAGGACTCAGTGATACTGAACTCTTCCAGACTCCTATAGATGAACACAAAAGGGAGGGGAATTTAACCCTCTGTTAGGCACATCATTGCCCAGGGGAAGTTAGAAGTTGGTGGATACACTCTTGCTTTTTGTACCTTCCCAGAAGACTCTTCTGAGACACGTGTAGATGACTTCTCATGAAATGATACAACAATATCAGATAATCAGACTCACATAGTACAAATCAGCTCAATAGAACATCTTCGCGTTGATTCTCTCTCCAGACTTACTACTCTCCTTGTCCATTAGTTATACTTCCTGGCCTTGCACTCCTTACTTAAGTAAAAATCATAAGCCTTTGTCTCAGGCTCTGCTTAGTCTGGGGAAATCAGACTAAGTCAAAAGGAGATACGTTTCTTTAATTCATTGATTCATTCATTGAGTGAAGAATATAAGCTGAGAAAATGAAGAAGTAGCTTTCACATGCTTCATGTATTGCTTCAAAAAGCATTTATGAAGTAACTATTAAATTTCAAGAACTGTACTTAGTGCTGTGGATACAGTGATGCATAAGAAGACGCTGCCTCTGCCCTCAGGTTCCTCTGCCTTATCATCCCTTTGGAAAGACATCAAAATCAGATAAAGAAATAAATAATGAGAAATTGTGATATGTGCTAAGAAGGAAACAAACCAGCATTCTGAGATAGAAAATAGGTAAGAAAAAAAAAAAGACACAAACTTTATTAAATAGGGTTGCATTGGGGGATGCTTAACAGAATTCTTAACTACTAGCAACAGAAGCTGACTCTAGCTGGTTGCCAGAAAATATTGGAAATAGGTAGCTTGCAACATTGTTGGGAGGAATGGAGAAACAGGCTCTGAGACAAATTTCTAGGACAAAACTCAAAACCACACAATAGAAGTGGCCTGATGAAATACCTGCTGATGTTTTTTTTGATCCACCATAACCAGAGTAAATCATCTTTGATTCTAACTTTGATATGAAGAACTTGACTTTCCAAACACTGGAAAACTGCTGTAACTTCCACCATTTTCACCAAAGCCAGATACCTCTATTGCTTTCAGTGATAGGCAAAAGGGAAGCACCACTGAAAGCATTTGGGAGCTTACTGGGACTATGTTTGACTGGTGAGCCTTGCTCATCTATCTTCTTAATGCAAGGCAACCTGGCATTTTTTGAATTTTGGTTTACATTGGGCAGATGGAACTTACCATTAGAAGGATTCCCTTGAATACAGAAAAGGCAGCCATAATAGGACAGATGCCTGTAAGGAGAGTTACAAAGACCTTGCGGAAGAAAGGAGTTACAGTGTAAGGAATTAGAAGGTTATACCCTGATCTGGACAGGAATATCATATGGTTACGTTAAAGAGATGCTGTAGCTGGATCATAGAGGACAAGGGCAAAAATGTCACATGATGAGTTTTGAAAGCTGGACAGGGCCACATCCTGAAGACCTCACCTTTAATTATTGTCTCTGTCTAGCTACTCTCAGTTCTGACTGTCTTCAGTAGTGAAATAATTTGGAGTCTCCATAAACCACAACTGTGAACTTGGAAACTCATTTTCTCTGCATCATAAAGAGTTCAGGCACTCAATAAATATTCATGAGGAATGAACAAATGGCACAAAAAATGAATTTTCTTATAAAGGTTTTGGTTTTAAAATTGGAATATTTTAATAAGACCTGACTGTTTTCATTTGGATGCTAATATTCTGAAAATTGAGAGTATGTGACTAATGATCACGTTCTCTAACTACCTATGATATTTTGAAAAGTGGAACAACAAAATATTTTGGTGCACTTCCTTTTTAGGTAAACTATAACCATATGCATATTTTCCTAAATTGCAATATAAATCTACAAATAATTATTCATAGAAAACTGAAAAATTTTGCTACAGAGTTTCTGTATACATTCATTTTTATATCCTCCGAAATTAGATTTTTAAAACTCTTTTCAGAAACTCAATCTTGGGCAATATTTAAAGACAAATAGTATGTCATCTTAAGGCATTGGAACTATTAATATGTACCATGTAAGATAGCTCTATGACATCATAAAGCTATTTTATGTAATGTATATTGATACTTCCAACCTTTTATCCTCTATCTGAAATGTCACATTGTATACAAACAGATAAATTGTTTACATTAGGAAGAAATCTGTGCTTTTTTGCATAGCAAATAATAAACTTTGATATATCTGCTAACTGCTGCATATTTTCTGAGTTTGTGGCAAGAGATTTCTTCAATAATAACAATTAGTATTAGCCAAGCAATAGCATACAACGGCATGGTAGCATGAGATACTACATTTCCTCCTCACATCAGTAAGGTGGTTATAATTTCCGTTTTAGAGATAAGAAAATGACAGTTCACAGAAATTTGGTGACCTTCCAGATATTGTCAAACTAAAATCACAAAGCAATGTCACATAGCTACATGGAATACATGGGGTAAGAGACCAACCATGCTATTTTGAAAATAAAACAGTAGAATAACTTCATAAATGGCTACTTTATAACTAGTCATAGTAACAAAGTCACTCTGAATCATGTTTTAACCAAATCTAAATTGAAGATTGCTTTCCTCATTTTTTTTTTTTCACATGGGATGGAGAAATACTAACACAGAGGAAAGGAGATGATTCTCATTCAGGAATTTTCTTGGGTGAAAAGAACAGTCAAGGGTAAAGTCACTTCACAGGCAGAGCTCTTTCATGTCACCCCTAGGAAAATCACCAAGAGACAGAACACATGCCCAAAAAGATATTCCAGGTACTGAGATGCTATACATTGCCACACATTGTCACTTGATATGACTTATTGTGTCATTGATTCTAACATGAAATTGTATCATTTCCAAAATGACAAGCAAGGCTCAACCCCAAAAGCAAAATCCTCATTATGTATAGATCCCTCACAGAGAAGAATCAGGGACAGTATGAAATAGAAAAGACTTGTATTTACTAAATAAGCCACATCATATTCCAGTACAGTGACAGGAGACATCAACCGCATTCACTACTCTTGTTGGACAATGTGGTAAAGACCTCCTTCCACTGGGTGATACAGAAGGAGAACTATTCAATGATGGTATTCGTAATAGATGTAAGTCTGGCATGAAATTGTTAGCTACATAACCTTGCTTTCATAGGTTCCTATGTTTCTCTTGACTCTAACACTTAACCATCTATCACAGTACTTGCCTCTGGCTAGGAGTCCCCAGAACGTTTCTCATGTGTGTTTCCAAACATATATTTTCTGCAGCTGTTAAAATCATAATGAGGTTTTTTGTAGATCTTAATGTGCTGAAACCACAAAGGTGTTGTGTGTTAATAAACAACACTTGAGACAACCAGTTTTTGAGAACTTCTCGATGATACATTACAAAAATTGAGAATAAAGTAACTAGATTCCTTTTTGAATTAAGAGGATCTACATTTTCTACTAGTTCTGTTTCATTATCTGAATATCCTGGTTTCCTGATATTTTATATTTGCTTAGATTTTTTGAGTCATGTATAAAGATATTATCACCATTTCTTCCATATGTTACAAGGGAAGCTATTGCAAATTGGTCTTCAATTTTGTAGATTTGCAAATCTGATGTGGTTAGTTCACCCAGAGGACAGACTCATGCCAACAAAATTAGCAAATACTACTATCTAAATTAAATGCCAATCTATTAACTTATCAATAGAGAATATTTATTAACTATGAACATAAATATTAATGTGTGTAGCATACCATGAATGGAAAATTTCATTCATTTTGATTTATGATTATGCATTTATCAATATCTCTATTTTCCCAGTAATATCAGTGTTCAAGAAACTTGGCTTTCCTAATTTATTAGTAAAAAGAATTATAACACACAATATGCCTACCAAAGTCATTTAAGCCACATACAATGGAAAAGTGTCAACATTTATTTGATGATTGATTTACAGATGAAAACTTTTCTGATGTTTTCATCTCATTGAAATGATGGACATGGACTAGAAAAAAAGTGCATAGAGAGATATAAATCATTTTCCTTATTTGCAATCTTTCAGAAATTATATTAAAGAATCAATGTAGATGCTCAGGTAACTGAACCACCTCTGTCTTTCAGAAGTCCTCAGATGAGAAGCCTGAGTTATTTCTGCCTTGACTAGTGTTCATAATGAATTATTAATATTATCTCTGCTGAAACAGGTCATACTTTGAATAAAGGAGAAAAAAGTTGAAAGAAAAAAATGAAAGAATGAAGTAAAGTGGATTTTTAGATTTCGACTTCCCTTCGCATCACTAGATATTTTCTACTCCAACAAATAAAATATTTTCTCTTTCATCTCATTAAGAAAGTGTAACATACCACCTCACATATTTAAAGGCAATATTAATGTATTTAAAAGGTAAATGTCATAAAAGTAAAGTCAATATCATAGCTTATAATCACCCGACAATATGAGTTATAGTCTCCATCAAAGCATTAATAATCGAAAGCAAAGTTAAGAATCATCCAAAACTAAGAGGTCTACTATTGTCTTTTTGGATCTGAATAATTTCTACAGGTTTTTTTCCTATTACCTTTTATTTAGGATTATTTTAAGGTATTTTCTATTCTCTGGCTATCCATAAGAATGAAATGACTGATACAAAGTAGATGAGGTTTTATAACATCCACATGAATAATGGAGACTTAAATATAACAGAGACTTGGATGTAACTAGTGAAGAAATAAACATCCAAAGAAATATTTTAGAAGACAAATGCAAATAACTTATATCATCATCTTATAATAAACTCATTATGTATATAAGTAGTTCTTGTATCATTTAAATATTGTTTTTACTTGCAAATCTTATTTTCTTCCCTCTAGTATTCTACTGAAAATTGTTCAAAACTAGCCATAATTATTCTTTATTTTATAAAATAGACCTGCTATCAGTTGATTTACTTGATTATCACTAAGACACGAAACAACATATTGAATACCCAGAAAATAATTGCTATTTTTTAGACTAAGATGGATGTATCATTAATTGAATGAATTATCTCATAAATGATTCATAAAAATAAAGAATCAGCACTTTTGTGTAGGAAACTGGAGAGTCTACAGTCACGATTTTTAGTGTTTTTGAGTATACACACTGGTGTTTCCAGGGAGGGTTGTGAACTTATGGCACCAAGAAAGCTGGAGCTACCTGCTAGGTAGCAGCTTTTCCTAGTTCTTTTACTACATTCCTTACAAATTAATTATGTCCTAAAAGAGATTCCAAAATTATATTCTATTTAAAAAAATCACCAAACCAATCATGTATGCCATATTTTTATTTTGCATAATAGGATAATAGCTAGTTCTCTTTAGCAATCACTTTTTTTTAACTCTTCTTTGACCCACATGTTTGTTGGAAATTAATTGATATGCATATATGTGTGTGTGTGTGTGTGTGTGTGCGTGTATACATATACATGTATATACATATATATATATATATATATATATATACACATATGTATATCTGACACTCTGTGGTCTGCTTTTCCTTCTGCTTTTTCTGCTACATATTTCAGGCATTTTCAGTGAATCTGCACAGGCCGATGTGCTTAACTGGATGTCAAGTCCTAGAGAAAAGTTGCAGTATAACATGGGCCTTCTAATATTTGCTAAATCAAATAATGTATTGTTTGAATTCTGCAAATCCTGGTGCGATGGTAGGCCAAAAGCCACTCCCTGAACTCCACAGTGCTCAACCTGGGATCAGAGAGTTTGGATTTTTATTGACTCTTTTAGTTCTCCTCTTACGTAATACTTTGCAAGTAATTCCTAAACATGTCATTCCCAGGAGAACATTCTGTCTGCAGTCTGAGCAAGGTTATTTTGGGCATTTAAGCTATGAGGAAATAGTGTTTATTTTAGTTTGAGCACTGGGCTTTGGAAATAAGCTAACCTCACATGTGTTCTATCTAGCTCCCTACTTTATCTCTACCTCTGAATTGAATTCAATTGAATTTTAATTATGTGGATCATAGGCATTAATTTTATATTTTGATGATGAAATTTGGTTGGCTTTCTTTGGAGTCTGGCTTTTATATAACCAGTTTTGGATGTTTGATTATTAATAATGACTCACATTTAGGTCAGTATATGACGAGTGTAAGTGCTTGTTTTCCTTATCCTGAGAGTTTCCTTTGGGGATCAACATAGTAGAAATTATTTGCCATTAGTGTTTGCATAAGTGGCTAATCAGAGGAATAAGATAGGAAAAGTACAAAATAATCCTATACAATCTTATGGTATCAGGAAGTGAAAAAGTTTTTAAGTGGTAGAGACACATCCATAGGACACAGGAGTCAGCTTGAAGGAGGTGTCAATGGCTGAAGCTGAAACAATTAGTGGAAACAAACAATGAGAGTAATATATTTTAATAATAGAATCAACTAAATATCCATGAGTTTATACCACTGTAAGTAAATAATTGTATAAATAAATAAATGAGGGAAAGGAAAAGCTCTTTCTTACCACAAAATTCCAATTAATAATTGTAGAAGAAATGTCAGAAATAGAAAGCTTACCATTTGTCAATACCACATTAATAATTGTTTTAGGAAGAGTCTTAAATAGATGTTAAAATTAATTTTTTTAATTGTTTTAGGAAGAATGTTCAATAGATGTTAAAATTAATTGGCAAAATTATGATGAGAGAGAATATTTACATAGTCTACAAGTATATTGCCTTGTCATAAATATTAATTACAAAAAGAAGTATAATAACAGTAACTTTACAATGGAGAAACCTGTAAGGCACTACTTTAATCAAGTGATCAAAATTATCACCAGCAATGGGAAAATTGGTACTATGTGCCTTCTGAAATAATGTGCTTAAACATTACAAAATCATTTCTTCAAATTTTTACCAAAACTACGTAACCTAAATTTGGAAAAGAGGAAGCATCAGAGAAACTCCAATTGATGGCCGTTTTACAAAATAACCAAACAATATTCAAAAGTGTCAAGATGATGAAAGACATAACAAGTTAAGGAACTGTCTCAGATTAAAAAAGACTAAGGCAACATAGCAATCAGTGCAATGTGTTATCGATGCCTGATGCCTGAGCCATATTAAGATCAGTGAGAAAGTTGCCAAAATTTGCATAAAATATGAAGATTAGCTAATAGTATTGAATCAATATTAATTTCCTAGTCTTGTGGATGTAAGATGAGAATATGTGGAAAATCTATTTGAAGTGTATGTAGGAATTATCTGATTGTTTGCAAGTCTGAAACTATTTCAAAAATTAAAAGTTGAAAAAAGTTAAAAATCATAAAATAAATTTTTGACTTTGAACATATTTGCATCTTCCAGATCTTGTTTTCAGTGGCCAATTCAGGAAGATCATCTCTTAGGTGGTTTCAGACTATGCAAGAATTTCTAGCTACCGTAATCTATCTTTACTTATCATTTGGACCTCTGTAATTGTCTCCTAACAAAGGCAATCTCCATTCCATTCTTTATACCATAGCCAGAATGATACTTTCAAACCCCAAGTGTAAGCATGTTTCCTGCCTACATTAACTTCTAGTTTCTCTAGGGGTTAATATGCATACGACCTCAGCTAAGAGAGTCTTTTCAGTGATAGCTTCCACTCCTACAGCATGTCTCTTTCTTTTCTTTAACATGCTAATTCTACTAATTATTCAGATACTAGCTTAAACCCTCTCTGACTTTCTCAGCTTGGTCAAACAATTTTATCATAAACACCATAGCATATGGTTCTCTCCTTTTTAGTATGTCAATTACAATTTCATATGTTTCTATGGTTGTTTGATTAATGTTTGTCATTCTCACTGTAATTCAAGATTCATGAGAACTTAATGGACATTGTATCTTTAGTATTTAGCTCAAAGTAAAACATTCAGTAAATATTTGTGAATGAATGACATAAATAACCAATATATGAAAGTATCTATATGTAACTCTTTAAAATACTTTGGAGTCACATGAAACAAGGTTTTTCTCTAAATAGTTAAGACAAATTATTGGCAGTTTTAATTTAATATCTTCACTGTTTCCAGAAGGAATTTTAGTAAATTACTTGAAAAACAGCTATTCTTACGTAGAATAACATAAGTAGAAATAGAATGTCATAAAATAAAAGTACAAATTTATCAATAAAATGATCAACCTATTTTCTGCCACTAAAATTCTCATTTGCCTTAGAGTTTCCAAAGGACAGAGGCAAAGGGGAATATATTTTGCACAAAGAAGGAATTATATCATTGATTTAGACAGGTCTATATTCACTTATTCTTGGCAGTATGGGGTTTAGCTTTTACCTGAAAGAATGGTAAAGAAGCAGTGATGCAGATTCTCTTACAATACAGCTAGTGCTCGACTTATGACCATGATTGGTTCCACAGACCAGTCGTAGAACGATTTGGTGGTAAGTTGAGTAGGCTGTATGTGTAGTACTGTGAAATGATGTTATAAAAATCTTTAAGTCATATTTTATCATAAGTTTCTTTCATTATTGTTATATATCATAATTTTCTTTGTTCATTTTATGCCATTTGTATCATCTCTACACCATTTTGTTTCTTATTTTTACATTCGTCAGGTTTAAGTAAAACACTGCATTACCAGTACTGGTTTAATATTTGCAAAACATACAAAATTACAAAATACAGGTGCATACAAAAATACAAAATACAGGTATAAAAAATACCATAAAATATCCAAGACACAAAACATAAATTGCTGTACCGAGTCTGGGATAATAGTTGAAATGGTGCACGCGGAGATGGTAGTGCTGCCGGAAGCTGGTCTGCACTGCCGTACGTCCAGCTGGGCAACGTTTATGCTGCCAGATGCGGAGCAGTTGTGGCTAGCCATTGTGGTCGTAAAGTCGAATGGTCGTAAGTTGCATAGGTCATAAATCGATCAATACCTGTACTTCCTCTAGCATGGTATCCAGCAAAGCTGGACTTGAATTCTATCTTTATTTAATAAAATAGTCTGTAAACTTTGGGCAATCTCTTCTGTGTATGAGAACCGTGTGAGGTCGCAGTGAGAAGGTAATCACTTACAAACCAGGAAAGAGACCCTCATAAGGAACTGAATCTGCCAGCACCTTGATCTTGGATATCTAGCCTCCAAAACTGCGAGAAAATACATTTATGTCATTGAAGCAACCCAGCTTGCGGCATTTTGTTATGCCAGTCATAGCTGACAAATTCAATGAGGAAAGTATTTGATTTGATTTTCCTCTGTTCAGAGAGAACAATTTCAGGGAAAAAAAAATTCATGAGGGTTAAAATAAACAAGAAAATAACCTGTGCTAATAAGATAAGGAATTCAGTGAATACACTGTCCAGAACTCACCAGTTTACATGTTAATTATCAAAAGGCCTAAGCTCTGCACCACCTACTATTGAATATTTAAGCACCCCATATCTTGGTTTCAGGGCATCGGCTTTTGCTTTAGTTAGATATAATACAGTGAAAGTAAATTCCCTCCGGTCTAATTAAAGGCATAGTTAATTTATCCCCTTTTTTGCAACACAAGTAACGAAGTTCTGATTAATCATCTCTAGGGCAAAAGCAAACACTCTGCTTCATTTAATTAAAAATTAAATTTCTCTGGAGGGTTGATTACAGCAGGGAGTCAGGCTATGCCTCTGCTAAGGATGTGTTGTTTGCAGGACAAAGTTAGAGACCGACCTTGGGGACTTGTACATCAGTATAAACAAGAATATGCTCAGACATTCAATTAGATAGCTCCACATTTTCATTCCCAACAGGGAATGGGTGTAGAGGAAGAGGCCAAGGGGATGCTCAAGAATTTTCACTAGCTGTTCTCAGGTATGAATGTGACCAGAATCTCAGGCTTTTCCTTAACAATTTCAAAATTCAGCTAGCCCCCACTAAAAGAAAACCCTGGTAAGTTGTTTTGAACATAAACAACCATGCGTATAGGCTCAATTTAAATGGTAAAGAGAGGTTTTATTTATTTATTTATTTATTTTTGAGACAGAGTCTTGCTCTGTTGCCAGGCGCCAGGCTGGAGTGTGGTGGCACGATCTCGGCCCACTGCAACCTCCGTCTCCCAGCTTCAAGCAATTCTCCTGCCTCAGCGTCCCGAGTAGCTGGGACCACAGTTGCGTTCCACCACGCTCAGCTAATTTTTTTATTTTTTGGTAGAGATGGGGTTTCACCATGGTCTGGATCTCTTGACTTCATGATCCGCCCGCCTCGGCCTCCCAAAGTGCTGGTATTACAGGTATGAACCACCATGCCCGGCCTATTTATTTTTTATAACAGCATAATTACCAAACATTGTAAAATTACCTTAATATAGCCATATGCCATTATACATAACTATTACATCAGGAGCAACATTTCATCTTCTAGTCCTCTGCCCCTGTGTAACCCTTCACTTTCTATTTCTGAAGAAGAGACAGTATCTCAGGTAAGGGACTACTGAAGATTTAATCTTTAAAGCAGAAATCAAAAGCTTTAATTGATTCAAGAACCAGGCATATAACATAAAGGAGAAAACAGGCTCATTATAAATAAAAATTGGGGGACACGGGAGACTGTAATTCCCTGGAGAGTATTGATTTTTCTTGGTTAATGAGAGGTTGAGGGCGTCAGGAGCTTCCCAGTATCAGGCTATCCCCATTGTGCACACAGGGAGGAAGGCACATCCAATTTGGCCTGATTTTTCAAAAGAAAATGGATATCCGTACTTTTAATATAAATATTATTTCATGTTTGTTTTAATGATTGTAAAACTATGTTTAGAATAAACAAAGCACTCTGCACATCTTATTCAGTGAGAGTACCACCCCCGCATTTGTGATATCTGTTTGAAAAACTAAAATTTAGCATGTTTTGGTTCTCCATTACAGAAGCAGCCTGATATAGTAGAGGGAACACCACACTAAGACTCTGGAGCCCCTGACTCCTGTGGTGTCACTGTCCCTGATTAGTAAGTCTTTTCCAGATTCCAGTTGTACTATCAAGAATCTTAGGGCCTTTGTCTAAATACTTGGTGGATTACATGACATGGGTTCTACAATTCCTTTCAGCCTCCCCATTTATTGCATCTCAACAAGTTCAGGAAGATAAAGTAAAAGTCACATCATGCAGTTCCACATCCAATGTTTGAAATATATTTATCAGGAAGGTGCTGTGTACTGAATGTGTATGTCCCTTCAAAATTCATATGCTGAAACTCTGATTCCCAAGGTGATGGTATGTAGAGATGGGGCCTCTGGAAGGTAATTAGGTTATGAGGGTGAAGCCTCTTGATGGGATTAGTGCCCTTTAAAGAAGAGACAGAGAGAGCTTGCTCCCTCTCTATGTTCTCTGTCTTGTAAAAACACAGCAAGGATACAGCCATCTGCAAACCAGGGAGACAACCCTCACCAGACCCCAATCACGCTGGCCCACATCTCAGACTTTTCAGCCTCCAGGACTGTGAGAAGTAAATTTCTGTTGTTTCACCACCCACTCTATGGCACCTGGTTATAGTTGCCCGAAGAAACTAAGACAGCAGGCTTTATGGGCATGCAACCTGTATCATCACACAGGGCTCATGCTTGATTTAGTCCTCTGCTGTCATTGATTTTACATTTTTCATAATTTATACACCAGAGGCCCCACATTTTCCTACTGAGCCCCACATATTGTACAGTCAGTCCTGACTGGTCTGTATTCTCTGGCCTATTCTATGATCTCAATATTATTCTATCTCTTTTTTTTAGGATGAGGACATTGTTTTATTTGTTTTGTCCTTTTTATCAATAGTTGTTTACTTAGCCACATCAATACATTTGATTTTCTAAACCATAATGTGGATGGAATAATAATGTCCAACTCAAACATTTGTGAGAATTGAATGAGCTATAGAAAATAAAATACCTAACACATTTCTCGGGACATAGCAGATGCTGAAAAATATTCCTTAGTCTCCTATTACGTCCTCCCAAATCAACAACTTTTTCATAAAACATCAGAAAGAATCATCTCCTAAAGTATTTGTAATATGAAGAAAATGTTGCTCTGGTTCTTCCTATAATTGTTAACATGGTGTAAAGTAGCTGAATTCATGAATAATCAAAGAATAAGATATCTAGTACTTTGAGTTTAGGAGTTTATCTGAATTTAGTTTAAATAAATAAAAGTACAGTTGATTCTTGAATAACTGAGGTTTGAAATGCACAGGTCCACTTACACACAGATTTTTTTTCAACTAAATGTGGATAGAAAATATGCTATTCAGGGGACGTGAAGCCCATGTATAGGAAAGACATTTTCCTACACAGAGTTTTCTTAGGGCCAACTGGGAGACTGAAGTGTGCTCGGATTTTGGTATGCAGAATTCCTTCAACCAATGCCCCAGGCATACTGAGGAATGACTGTAATGTATATAGGGTTCCAAAATAATAAATGAACTTCATAAAAATATGCAGATGGTTGGAACTACATTGTATCATTTTATTAGAAGAACATTTTGTCTTTAAAAATTATTGAAAACGATTTTTGCCTTTCACAAATATTACAGTATCCCAGGAACTGATATATAGAGTCTCTCATCCCTCACTAGAATGCACTAAAGGTTTAGAATGCACTAAAACAATCCCTGTTTGCAGAAAATTTGGCTTTTAATATTTTTGTGCTATGATAGTTTGCTTTCAAAATGTTAGAGCAATTATCAAGAAGGTCATTGTATTTCTCAATGAAGCCGAATTTTATAGATATTTCAATATAGGAATTTCTTTTTATAGTGAAACGCATAATAATCATTTCACTAAATAACAATCCTTTTCACTTATAAAGATTTTTCAGTTTGCAAGCTGCTTTCACTCATGAAGTTTGAGTGTCACTAGTATGCCACCATATATATATAGGAGTGATTATTTTCATATATATATATACATATATATATACACACACATATATATATATGCATACACATATACAATAGAGTAATAATTATTTTACAAATAATTATTTTACAAGTAATTATACAATATAGTAATAATTATTTTCATATGCAGTTTGAAATTTTATCTTTCTAATGCAGAGAAAGAAAGAACCTGGGGTTGGAAAGGCTTTTAGTCAGCTTTTTGCAATGATCTTTCACTTACCAAACTAATTTGAACACTGCAGCCACCTACAAGATAATCTCTATCACTCTAGTTCTATTTTCAACTTATTGCAAACTTCTTGAGGAGTCCATATTTTTAGCAGTTAACTATGTTCACAATAACTCTGCCTAACAAATACCCAATATATTAGCAGATTTCAATATATCCATTTATTAGCTCTCAAGTTTACAGGCCATCGAAGGGTTTGGTTAACCTAATTTGGATTCTTGTGTGTGGTTTTACTAGTCTCAGCTGGGCTTGCTGGTAGGTGAATTGTGAGCTAGGAAATTGCTAATCTTGACTTGGTCAGTTTGATTTGGTGGTGGTTCTGTTCAATTTGTATCTCTTCTTCCTTCTGAAACCAATGTGTTTGCAAAAGTATATTTTTCTTTTTCTTTTTTCTTTTCTTTTTTTTTTTTTTTTTGAGACAAAATCTCATGGCCAGGCTCGGTGGCTCACGCCTATAATCCTAGCACTTTGGGAGGCCGAGGCAGGTGGATCACGAGGTCAAGAGATTGAGACCATCCTGACCAACATGGTGAAATCTGGTCTCTACTAAAAATACAAAAATTAGCTGGGCAAGGTGGCGTGCGCCTGTAGTCCCAGCTACTTGGGAGGCTGAGGTAGGAGAATTGCTTGAACCCAGGAGGCGGAGGATGCAGTGAGCCGAGATCATGCCATTGCACTCCAGCCTGGGTAACAAGAGCGAAGCTCCATTCCAGAAAAAAACAAAACAAAACAAAACAAAACAAAATCTCACTCTGTCACCCAGACTAACAATGCAGTGGCACAAGATCAGCTCACTGTCTGAGGATCTGCCTCCTGTCTGAGGATCCCGAGTAGCTGGGACTACAGGCCTGTGCCACCATGCCCAGCTAATTTTTGTATTTTTGTAGAGATGGGGTTTCACCATGTCGCTCAAGCTAATCTCAAACTCCTGAGGTCAAGCGATCCACCCGTCTCAGCCCCAAAGGTACTGGGGTTACAGGTGTGAGCCATCATACCTGGCATGATTTTCTAATAATGATAGCAAAAGTGAAATACAGCAAATAGGGCCTTAAACTATCTCATAATGCCTGAGCCTGGAACAAACATATAGTCAGTTCTACCTCCTCCCATTGGCCAAAAGAAATCAGATAGTCAAACACAGAATTAGGAGGCAGAAAAACAAAACCAGTCCACAGCAAGAAGGCACTGCAAAGATTTGTATTAAACAGGGTAGATTCAAGGAGGGGTGAAGAATGGCAGTCAACATGTCATCACCACAATGCTTGTTTATGTCTGTGTATTCCTTAACCTCCCTACACCTTATTATGGAAATAGAATATCAGAATAAACACATTTTTAAATGCAAATAGCATCCCGTGAAGCTATCAAGCCACATATTAACAAAATCATAGTGATAGAGATTTGTGTTTATGTTGGTCATATTTAAAGTATAATAAAGAAATTAGAAAACAGACTGAAGAGATCAGAGTTCATTATTCCATCCTCATACACTGTAACAGCATCTGTGTCATTTTGCCACATGAAAAATTGGTTTCTGTATAAAGCTAGTCCTGATATAACAAATTCATTTTTTTAGAAATATGAGTTTGCACATTCATTGGATGTAAAGAGTGTTCAAATTAATCTCGTCCTCTTAGAGATATTATTTTCCTGCTTTTTATATTGTTAAACAGTAAAGTTGTATATTATTTTGAGATTAGTTTCTTTGAGAGCTATGTCTAAATTATTGAACACTTACATTAGAATAATAAAATATATAAACATTTCTATGTTTAGTATAATAAAGAAGTTATAATCTGTTTCTATTCCATTTTGTCTTGAGATTATGCATTCTTTAAACTAGAATTATCAAAATAAAACTTTTCTTTAATATTTTCTGTTTTCGATTTGTGTTCTAGGAGTCCTGTTTCCCCATTTTCTTATTTATTTATTTTCTTTAACTTTTAAGTTGAGGGGTACACTTGCAGATCTGTTACATAGGTAAAAGAACGTCATGGGGGTTTGTTGTACAGATCATTTTATCACCTAGGTATTAAGCCCAGTATCTGCTAGTTATTTTTTCTGATCCTCTCCCTCCTCCAAGTTTGTTGTTCCTCTCTCTCTGTCCATGTGTTCTCATTGTCTATCTTCCACTTATAAGTGAGAACATGCAATACTGTTTCTGTGTTAGTTTGCTAGAGATAATGGCTTTCAGCTCCATCCATGTTCCAAAAGGAACATTCTTTTTTATGGCTGCATGGTATTCCATGGTCTATACATACCACTTTTCTTTATCCAGTGGAACGTTGATAGGCATTTAGGCTTTTTACATGTCTTTGCTATTGCAATAGGGCTGCAATTAACATATGTGTGCATGTGTCTTTATAATAGAATGATTGATATGCCTTGGGTATATATCCAGTTATAGGATTACTGGGTCATATGGTATTTCAAATAAAATTGAACATAAACCAGTTGTTTTAGCTTGAATAAAATAGCATGAATGACAATATCCATTTCTTTTATAATGTATTCCAGAAGAGTTTCATAGAACACAATAGTTAGCATCTAGTTTCAAAGATATATGAAGTATATCAGAATTTACAGCTTGAAAGTCTACATTGTGTTTCTTATAGAATTCAGAAAGAATTGGACATATATAGGAAAATGATGAGAGGATTCTAGCACAACTCCATTTCTGTGGGCCTTCTGGAGAAAAAAATGAAGTATGGGTACAGTTTGAGTGGCACATGAATTGAGTCATGGATTAGAGTTTTTAACGCCCATGGGGACACTATATATATATGTGCGTGTGTGTATATATAATATCTATCTATCTATCCTGAATTACATATAAATAATTCAGAGCTAATTTGACTTAATTTTTAAAATATTTGTTTGCTTTTTTAATTATCTTTGGTTTTAATAAATAACATTTCTTTTCACCCATACTGTTTGATTAACAAAGAAAGTACTGCAAGAAGATACAAATGAAAAAGTAGGAAATCGTCATCAAAAATGCCAGCCCTATCAGATTGCAGGACCGTGTTTAAGTTATGTAACATTTTTGAAGCTCTATCTTCTCATCCTAATTTTGGGAGAACTACATGCAACATATGTTAATTACCTCAGATAATATTTAACAAACAGGAGATACTAAATATTGATTTCTCCGCATTTTCAAGGGACCAGTTTGGTCTGTATTATTGTTTCTGATTAAGAAAGTACTAAAATCTTGGCCTTTGGAATCTGGTATAGATTTGAACTTCCTGAGCATTTAGCCAGTGATATTATTGCATTATATAGCATAGTTGTTGAAATAGTCAGTGACATGATATCAAAATATCTTCACAGTGAAAAGTTGAAAGAGTAACATGAAATCATTTAAAAGCAGGCTAGGAAAAAAACATTAAACTTCTATTGTGTCATATAAGAAGTAAAAGCCTTTGAGGAGTTACAGCCCCCTCAAAGCCAGTATGTGTCTTACAAATGGTACTCTGAAATTAACTCTGAGATGTCTCTTTTGAAGGCCCATATATTGCCCTGTTCAAAATCATCAGAAGAAGGCCAGGCATGATGGCTCATGCCTGAAATCCCAGCACTCTGTAAGCCAGAGGCTGGCAGATTGCTTGAGCTCATGAGTTTGAGACCAGTCTGGCCAACATGCTGAAACCACATCTCTACTAAAAATACAGCAAAATTAGCAGGCATGGTGGCACGCCCTTGTAATCCCAGATACTCGGGAGGGTGAGGCACAAGAATGGCTTGAGCCCTGAAGGCAGAGGCTGGTGTGAACAGAGATAGTGCCACTGAACTCCAGAGTGAGCAACCGGGAGACTGTTTCCAAAACAAAACAAAACCAAAATCAAAACCATTATAAGGAGAAATTCTGTTTTAAAATATGCATTCAATATAGGAAACAAAGAAAATGTTCCATCTATGGTATTTTTAATAAAAGTTTCACCAAATTTAAATATGCTCTAATTACAACAAATTCAAAAAGTTGCTAAGAAAATAAAGAAAAAAAATGTCCCATCAGGCAAGCATAATCGCTATTTTTTTTTTTTTTGGATAGGGGTAGGAGTTAGAGTGTGATGGGGCAGGACAGTAACAGCTTTACTGCTGTTATAATTGCTGATATAATCCACACACCCATTTAACCCACCTATTTAAAGAGCATAATTGGCCAGGGTGGTGGCTCACACCTGTAATCCCAGCACTTTGGGAGGCTGAGGTGGGCAGATCACTTGAGGACAGGATTTTGAGACAAGCCTGGCCAACATGATGAAACCCCATCCATACTAAAAGTACAAACGTCAGCCAGGCATGGTGGCAGACGCCTGTAGTCCCAGCTACTTGGGAGGCTGAGACAGGAGAATCCCTTGAACCCAAGAGGCGGAGGTTGCAATGAGCCTAGATCATGCCACTGCACTCCAGCCTGGGCAACAGAGCTGGACTCCATCTAAAAAAAGAATATAATTAAGTGTTTTTTTATTATATTCACAGAGTTGTGCAACCATCAGCACAATCAATTTTCGGACATTTTCATCACCCCAAAGAAGAAACCCTATAACTAGTAATTGCCATTCTCCTTGCCATCTCTTTTCTTTCTCTTTCTCCCCTCTTCTTCTTTCTTCTCTTCAATCGCTTCTTTCGCCAACTGGCATTGAGAATTTCCCAGTTAAAGTATACTGTTGTATATCTTCTAGTTCTTTGAAAATTGCTGGTGTATTTTGATGGGAATTGCATTGAATTTGTAGATTGCGGTGGCAGTGGGGTCATTTTCACAATATTGTTCTATCCATCCATGAGCATGGGATGTGTTTTCATTTGTGTCATCTTTTATTTATTTCAACAGTGCTTTGTAGTTTTCCTTGTAGGAGTCTTTCACATTCTTAGTGAAATATATTCCTAAGTATTTTATTTATTCACTTATTTTTTGCAGCTATTTGCAGTTATTGTAGAATAAATTTTATTTTTTCACTTATTTTTTGCAGCTAATTTTGAGTTCTAGATTTGGTTCTCAGCTTGGTTGCTGTTGGTGCATAGCAGAACTGATTTGTGTACATTATTTTGTATCCTGACACTTTGTTAAATTCATTTACCAGTTCTGGGAGCTTTCTGGATTAGTTTTCAGGGTTTTCTAGATATATGATTATGTCATCAGCAAGCAGCAATAGTTAGACTTCCTCTTTACTGATTTGGATGCCCTTTATTTCTTTCTCCTGTCTGATTGCTCTGACTTCCAGTACTACGTTGAGTAGAAGTGGCAAAAATGAGCATTGTTGGTGCCCACGGGAATAGAACTTGCTCCAGTTCTCTGGGAAAATGCTTTGAACTTTTCCCTGTTCAGCGTAATGTTGGTTGTTGGTTTGTCATAGATGGCTTTTATTTACTTTTATTTTAATTTTAATTTTTTTTTATGTTCCAGGGTACATGTGTAGATGTGCAGGTTTGTTACATAGGTAAATGTGTACCATGGTGACTTGCTGCAACACTCAACCCGTCTAGTGTCTTTGCACATGAGATATGTCACTTGAATACAGCACACCAATGGGTCTTATCTTTTTAGCAAGCTTGCCATTCTGTGTCTTTTAATTGGGGCATTTAGCTCGTTTACATTTAAGGTTAATATTGTTATGTGCGGATTTGATCCTGTCATCATGATGTTGAATTTTGCAGACTTGGTATTGTCGTTGGTCTGTGTACTTCAATTTGTTTTTCTAGGGCTGGTAACAGTTTTTCCTTTACACACAAGGAAGGCCAATGGCAACATAATCTCTCAGCATTTGCCTGTCCAAAAAGGATTGTATTTCTCCTTCACTTGTGAATCTTAGTTTGGCTGAATATGAAATTATGAGTTGGAAATTCTTTTCTTTAAGAATGTTGAATCTCTTCTGGCATATAGGGTTTCCACTGAGAGGTCTGCTGTTAATCTGATGGACTTCTTTTTGTAGGTGACTTGGTCTTTTTCTCTGACTGCCCTCATCATTTTTTCATTCATTTTGACCTCAGAGAATTTGATGATTATGTTTCCTGTGGTAGATTTCTTCGTGGAGTATCTTATTGGAGTTCCCTGGTTTTCCTGAATTTGAATATTGGCCTCTTTTGCTAGGTTGGGGAAGTTCTCCTGGATGATATCCTGAAGTGTGTTTTCCAACTTGATTCCATTCTCCCCATCTCTTTCAGCTACTCCAATAAGTTGTAGGCTCAGTCTTTTTACATAGTCCTATAGTTCTCAGAGGTTTTGTTTATTGCTTTTCATTCTTTTTTTTCCTAATGTTATCTCCCTGCCTTATTTCAACAAGATAGTCATCAAGCTCAGATATTCTCTCTTCTGCTTGGTTGATTCAGCTATTTGATACGTGTGTTTACATCATGTTCTTGTTCTGTGTTCTTCGGCTCCAACAGGTCATTTATGTTCCTCTCTTAAGTGGTTATTCTAGTTAACTGCTCCTATAATCTATTAATATGGTTCTTAGCTTCTTTGCATTGGATTAGGACATAATCCTATAGCTCAGCAAAGCTCATTATTACCCATTTTCTGAAGCCTATTTCTGTCAATTCATTCATCTCAGCTTCAGGCCCTTTGTGTGGGCTTCAGAAATAGGCTTCAGAAAATGGGTAATAATGAGCTTTTTTTTTTTCCTTACTGGAAAAGTGTGATCATTTGGAGGAGGAGAAGCATTCCGGCTTTTGGAATTTTCAGTTTTTTTGCATTTATTTTTTCATCTCTGTTGATTTATCTGCCCTTGATATTTGAGGCTATTGACCTTTGGATGGGGTTTCTGTGAGGTCTTTTATGTTGCTGTTATTGTTCTCTGTTTGTTTTGTTTTTCTTCTGACATTCAGGACCCTCTTCTGCAAGTCTCCTGCAGTTTTCTGGGGGTCCACTCCAGACACTGTCTGAATGTCACCAGTAGAGGCTGCAGCACAGCAAAGATTACTGCATGCTCCTTCCTGTGGAAGCTTTGTCTCAGAGGGGCACCAACCTGATGCCACCAGGAACTCTCCTGTATGGGGTGTCTAGAGACCCCTGTTGGAAGGTCTCACCCAGTCAGGAGGCAGGGGATCGGGGGAAGCAGTCTGACTGTCCTGTAACAGAGCTGGTGTGTTGTGCTGGGGGAATACCCCTCATCAGGATCAGTCAGACTCTTCAGAGAGCCCAGGCAGGAAATATTAAGTCCGCTGAGGCTGAGACTGCAGCTGCCTCTCCCCTCAGGTGCTCTATCCCAGGGCAATTAGAGTTCTGACTATAAGGCCTTGGCTGGAGTTGATGGAATTCTGGCAGGGAGGCCCAGCCTGGATCCGGGTCCCACCTAAAGAGGCAGTCTGGCCACGATCTTCCACAGCCACTGTGCTGTGCTGTGGGGAGTACAACCCAGTCCTAAACTCCCAGTCTCCCTAACACTGGCAGGGGCAAACCAATGACTAGAGCTGCGGTAAAGGCAGTCACATCTCCCACTGGGAACTTGGTCATCTTAGGCAGACTCCAGGCTGCCTAATACAGCAGAGATTTCAAGCCAGTGGATCTTAGCTTGAGGGATTCTGTAGAAGTACAACCTGCTGATCAAGGCTGTTTGGCTACCTGGCTTCAGCTCCCTTTCCATGGGAGTGGATGGTTCCTTTGCCTCACTGGATTTCTGGGAGCCACAGAGTACGTAAAAACTCCTGCAGCTCAGTGTCTGCCTGAACAGCCACCAATGCGAGCATCTGCTGTGGGTCTGCCCAGTTTTATGCTTGTGATCCAGGGCCTTAGCAGTGTAAGCTCACAAGAGAATCTCCTGATCCATGGATTGAAAAAATCCTTGGGAAAAGCATAGTACCCGAGGTGGATAGCACCGTTCCTCACCACCTCCCTTGGCTAGGGGAGGGAAGGCTTTATGCACTATGCAGCTTTTAGGTAAACCATCACCCCACCCTGCTTTTTCTTGCTCTCTGTGGGTATGTCAACCACCTAGTCAGTCCCAGTGAGATGAACTGGGCATCTCAGTTGGAAATGCAGAAGTCACTGGCCTTTTGCATTCATTTCACTGGGAGCTGAAGACCAGAGCTGTTTATATTTGGCCGTCTTGACCCCTCCTCATAAATGGTTTTTATTACATTAAAGGATGTCCCTTCTTTGCCAATTTTGCTGAGGGCTTTAATCATAAAGGAATGCTGGATTATGTAAAAGGCTTTTTCTCTGTCTATTGAGATGATCATGTAATTTTTGTTTTTAATTTTGTTTATGTGGTGTATCACATTTATTGACTTGTGGTTGTTAAACTATCCCTGAATCCCTATATGAAACACACTTGATCATGGTGGATTTTGTTTTTGATATGCTGTCAGATATCAACTGCATATCAACTGATCTTTGACAAAGTAAAGAAAAACATAAAATGTGGAAAGTACATCCCAAATGATGCTGGGATAATTGGCAAGCCACATGCAGAAGAATGAAACTGAATCTTCATCTCACACATTACACAAAAATCTACTCAATATGGATAAAAGACTTGTATCTAAGATGTAAAACCTTAAAAGTTCTAGAAGATAACATTGGAAAAACCCTTCTAGACATTGGCTTGGGCAAAGACTTCATGACCAAGGACCCCAAAGCAAATGCAACAAAAACAAAGATAAATAAATAGGACTTAGTTAAACTAAAAAAGCTTCTGTACAGCATAAGATATAATTAGCAACATAAACAGACAACCCACAGAGTGAGAGAAAATCTTCATAATCTATACTTTTAACAAAGGACTGATATCCAGAATCTATAAGGACTAAAACAAATCATCAAGGAAAAAAAACAATCAATCTTATCAAAAAGTGGGATAAGGTCATGAATAGAAAATTTTCAAAAGAAGATATATAAATGGCCAACAAATATATGAAAAAATGCTCAGCATCACTAATTATCAGGGAAATGCAAATCAAAACCGCTATGTGATACCCTCTTACTCCTGCAAGAATGACCTTAAGCAGAAACTCAAAAATAATAGATGTTAGCATCAATGCAGTGAAAGGCGAACACTTTTACACTGTTGGGGGCAATGTAAACTGGTACAATCACTATGAAAAACAGTGTGGAGATTC
Organism: Sapajus apella; assembly: GCF_009761245.1. Classification (NCBI taxonomy): domain Eukaryota; kingdom Metazoa; phylum Chordata; class Mammalia; order Primates; family Cebidae; genus Sapajus; species Sapajus apella. The sequence goes on from NW_022436945.1 coordinate 32,975,405, forward strand.
CTTAAAGAACTAAAAGCACATCTACTATTTGATCCAGCAATCCCACTCCTGGGCATCTATCGAGGGGAAAAGAAGTCATTATACAGAAAAGATACTTTCACATGCATGTTTATAGCAGCACAATTTATAATTGCAAAAATATGGAACCAGCCCAAATGCCTATCAATAGAATAAAGTGTAGTGTGTGTGTCTATATATATATGTGTGTGTGTGTATATATATATATATATATATATATATACACATATATATATATGTATATACATAGGGTGTGTATATGTATATGTGTATACACACACACACACATATGCCATGGAATACTACTCAGTCATAAAAAGTAATGCAATTATGGCATTCACAGCAATATGGCTATAACCGGAGACCATTATTTTAACTCACTTAGGAATGGAAAATGAAATATCATATGTTCTCACTCGTAAGTGAGAGCCAAACTATGAGGATGCAAATGAATAAGAATGATACAGTGGACTTTGGGGACTTGGGGGAAAGGGTGGGAGAGGGTGAAAGATAAAAGACTACACATTGGGTACAGTGCACATTGCTTGGGTGATAAGTGCACCAATATCTTAGAGATCACCACTTATTCATGTAACCAAACACCACCTGTTTGCCAAAAACCTATATAGTGTATATATATTTTTTTCTTTTTTTTTAAATTATACTTTAAGTTCTGGGGTACATGTGCAGAATGTGCAGGTTTGTTACATAGGTATACATGTGCCATGGTGGTTCTGAGACCATATGTGTCTCACACCTACATCGAGGCTCACTTAAAGAAGCCAATCCTAGCCACAAAATTGTAATTATAAATAAAATTTAATCTTTCTTTTGCCTTGAAGAACATTCAAGGTGCTATATGCCCTAATCAAGCATGTTTCTTGGAAGGCCTCACCTCACTCTCTAATTCTGCTGTTGCTAGGCCACTCTCATATGAACACTAAAGCCCTCTTGCAAATTTCCAGCCCTCATAACTTTCTCTTACCTTGTTATTTTTCAAGTGTGTCACTTGTTTGTTTGTACAATATTAGTTTTTAGTTTCCCTAAGTTCTTTCTTTTCTTACCGACTCTTAGATACTATTAATTTGTTATTCTAAATAGTGCTGAAAGAGGAGAAAAAGTATTTAAGAACCAGTCTCACAAAGTTTCTCCTATCCCAGGAAGGAGTAATAGAGGACTAAGGTGAAAACTCTGTTAGGATTATAAATCGTATCTATTTCACAATGATAAAAAGCATTTTACATTTCACAAAAGACTTTGTGAAGATATTTTAATGGCTATGGAACATTAATGTAGCAACATTTTTTAAATCATTTCTCTCTTTTCTCTGGTGTTGGATATCTAGGTTTTTTCTAATGCTTCATTATCATAAATAATGATACAATCACAATTTGATGCATATAGATTTTTTCTTAGACATATAGACATTTGTTAGAATAGATCACAGAATTATGGTGTCAGAGAGTATGAACGCCTTTCAGACATTTGACATATTTTTAAGAGTACTAAAAACTCAAAAGAGTAGATTCATGTATTCAATAGTATTAAGAGAATTTTACTATTTTAAGTAATTTTTACAGTGGACTTTGGGGACTCGGCGGAAAGTCCATTTACTATATTTTATGTAATGTTTATGAATTTAGTAGACTTTTCATATATGAGAGACTTGACATGTCACATCATTTTTTATTTACATTTGCATTTCTTTGATCACTGATGATTTTGAATATCTCCTGTAAGTTCAAATCTTGGATGAATTTTCTTGTCAGAAAATTGTTTACAGCACATTACTGACCCAGTTATGAATCTTACTGTGAAGCCTGTTAAATACTATTTCATATAGAAACCAGGAAAGGACTCTTTTCATTAAAGATGCATGCATTCTATGTGACTTATTTCCACTCATTTAAGTATTCCCATCTATTTTTAAAGGGCTCAAAAGTCATAATGTTCATGGGATAATTAGTGAACTTTCAAATACATAATAGATTATAGGAATTATTATTATACTTGGAAGTAATTTATCTCAGCTCTCTCAAAATACCAAGCATTAAAGAATAAGCATTGCTTTTCAATGCTATTACAATTTCTTCCACTCTAAAAAACATTGAGTGGAATCCTTTCATAAAGAGCAGAACTGGGGGCTTCAACTGAAAACAGCATCAGGGATCTGTCTTTTTTTCCCCTGACAGACACAGTAGAATTTCCATAGTTAAGACAATATTTTGTCCCAGTTATTAAGCTGAAAAATTATCTAAAAGTAACTACGTAACACCGTCGTATAAAACGTAAAATTTAATTTCGAATACAAAAATTGAAATAATTTTAAATTTTAAAGATAAAAACAGATGTATTATTTAACATTTTTTTACAATACACGGTCACCATCTAATATCCACCTGTGGGTAAGGAAAGTGAAAGAAATAAAAGAAAAAGAAAACCAAGATTTGTGGTTTGCCTACCAGATGTATCAGGGATTGAATTACTGGCTTGGGTCAAACAATAGGCAACAGACAAAGCTGTAGTTTGAACAGATATAGAATGACTCCAGAATCTTATGTCTTAATTTGTTTACCGCCATTAAAATCATATTCCATAAGAATATTTCCAAGAATATTTTTTCTTTACTTACTTAGAAGATGAAGTATTCATAGGCAGAAATCCAATAACTCTTTTACCTGGCTAATGTTACAATGGACACTATTTATTGCCATTTCAATAAGCTCTTTTCTTTAAGACTCCGGCATCTTAGAACCTGCATGTCTATAGGGAAAGGCCTATCTCACTCCTGTCATTTTCAATATTACACTCAGTCCTTCCATTATAGTAACTTTATTTCTCCTTCTACATATCTTTTGAATTGGCTCTCCCTGGGGGAATGAATGATTTCCTAGTTATTGATTCTTCTTATAATTTTAGTGCTCATCATAGCTGGCCATGTTACGGAACTTGGACAACTCCCAAACCATCTAAGTGACTTCCTTCTTTCTATGATGTCTTTCTTTTCTGGGTTTTCATTTCTGCCTTCTAATTGTTCTTCCTCAGTTTCCTTGATTATGTGCTTTGTCTGCCCATGCCTTCACCATGAGAGTTTTCAATGATTGTACTCTGTTTTGCACTGCAAATATTGTCTCCAAATAAATTTCATCTAATATTAAAGGTTACAACATTAATGTACATGCTGACAGCTGAAAAATCTGCATAAAAAGCTCTATCTCTCCCTTGAGTCATCTAGCGAACTGCTTACTATACATCACTTCAAAAATCTCTGTTTAATTATGTCTAAAATAATTAATTACATGATCTCAAGAAAACCTCCTGTATTCCCTATCCCAGAACCTGACATGAGCTACACTCAGTGACTCAAGCATAGAATCTAATTTTTATCCTTATGATCTCCTCATCTCTCACCTTTGCACCCAACCAATCAACACATCCTACATGTGAGGAATGTTACTATAACTTCCTAACTGCTCTCATGGAGTACTTATCACCATTGCAATTCATTCTCCAAACCTACTTTACACCAAATTTTTCTAAAACAAGAACTGACCAAATCACTTCTCTGTTGAAAACAGTTGCTGGCTTCCTGTTAGCTATAAGACAGGGCCCAAGTTTAGTAAACAAAAAGCTATATGGAGCTGGGGTTTGACAACCTCTCTAATGCAATGACCTCTTTGTTGTATGCCACTTGTGGTTACATGTTCACTTGTGGTTACATGTTCACACTTTCTATGCAATTTGACATTCTGCTCATTCTGCTCAGGATGGTTTTTCAATTTGTGTCTATAAGGAAAATGTCTACTAATACTAAAACATATTTCTCCTCCTTCTCTGGGTGGTATGCATTTCTTTTAAGTACTTTTGTGTTGGGCATTACGGTATTAGCACTCTATATAGTCTTGTGATTAATAGTTGATCAGTTAATAATTCATATCTCTGTTACTTTCACTACTTTATAAGGTAGTAACACATAGCACAATGTCTAGCACAGAGCAATGTTCAACAGATGGTTTCTGAGCCTCACTGAAATTTCAATTCCTTAAATATGAAGCAAAAGAAATATGTTGCTTTCTGATGCTACAAAATTCCATTGTCAGTTAAATTAATAAAAATTATTGCTCAAGTAAATTAATGGGAATGATAAAGCAGTCACTTCACATCTAAGTATGTTTAACTATTCAATTGGTGTGTCATGATAAAAACATAATTTTATTTTAGTTGGCAAAAACCTGTCATTTTAGAGGAGAAAATGCATATTCTCTTAATTGTTTGACTTTTTCTACTTATTTTGGTGAGGTTTAAATAGACCTTGAATGGCATGGTTTGCCCTACTTTCTTATTCATGTGGGAAGGAAACACTGAACAACTGTCATACTTTATTATCTAATGTTTCAAGGCAATTATTTAAGACCTGTGATGGTCACTGTCATGCCAATCTTCCTCTGTTTACCCAGAGGTAACACAGTGACTTTCATCAACATGTTGCAAGGTAGCTTTAGCTTGAAGGTACAAACCTTTAAATATGTAATATTTAATTTACTTTGCTTGATTTAAAAATATTTTATACTTGAAACTTTATCTTCAACTTAGCTAATTGCTTCTGGAAAATTACATCATTCATTTTCACATTTCTCTATATGGTAAACCCTGATATGTAACTCTCATTTATCAATGATATTCAATACAAGATGAATTATGTTATCAAATTAAGTGTAGAATGTATATGATAAAGAGTGGTAGTAAAAATACAAAAATGGAGAATTTAATAAAAATATGAGAATATATTTAAGTATATCACATAAAATTGTGATATGCATAAAAATAAAATAATCATGAATTTTTTGAATGGCCAACATTAACCTTTTAAAAATAGTTATTTTATTTTCTTTTAAGCTAATACTGTACTCTCACCATGAATATTTTAGCAATCTAATCCTCTGAACAGGTTTTTAACAGTAAAAAAGAATGATACAAGGTGGATTCCAAAGAAAAAAATTGGGAAGGGACAGTTTGGAAGCCTTCTCTGATGATGTGTTAAGAGCACTCTTTTATTTATTTATTTATTTACCGATACAGGGTCTCACTCTGCCACAGAAGCTTGAGTGTGTAGCAGGATCACTGTTCACTGTAGCCTCAACCTCCTGGGCTCAAGCAATCCTCCTGCCTTAGCATCCCATGTAGCTGGGACCACAGGCACACGTCACTAATTTTTGTTTTTTTTTGTTTTTTTGGTAGACAAAGGATTTCACCCTGTTGCCCAGGCTGGTCTCAAACTACTGTGCTCAAGCGATAGGTACACCTCACCCTCTCAACATGCTGGGATAAGCGCAATCTTAAACTACACACAGCCTTTCACTTTGCTTTTGTTAAGGCTTCAGTCATCTTATCCCTGGGCTGTTACAGTAAACTTGTCTAATTTCCTAACACTAGTATCTCCTAAAGCCAGCTCAGAATTGGATACCACCAGATAGAGCTATACAAAACAAACCTGTCACATTCTTCCTGTTTAAAAATCTTGGATGTTTTCTGTTGCCAACCAAAACACATGGAAATACCTTCTCATAAAAACTAAAGATATTCAAATATATTCCCAGTTTACCTATTCAGCCTAACCTTTGTCCTATCTCATTCTTTAATAAAAATACTAAGGCTCCTACTAAGCCTGTCTGTATAATGCCACATTAAATTTTCTTGGCTTTTATCAATTATAGTAAATTATTTTAAAGGGCATTATTCGGCCTTCATTTTCTTCTCCAAAGAGAAAATACCTATTCATTTTTTAAGACTCCTTTGAAATAGCAGCTCTTTTGTGAAGCATTTGATATTTTCAGGCAAAACATTTACTGCTTTCACATGTTCCCACAACCCTTCTGTCAACTATTAGTGTTGTTTTCTTCTTGTACTATAATTACTTGTCTGTTTTCTTTTATACTGTAAGTTCCTCAAAAGTAAAAATTATATTTCTTCTTTCTGCACTTCTGGTCCTAAAAGAATGGAAGATACTCAATGTATGTAAGTCTGTGTGTGTGTGTGTGTGTGTGTGTGTGTGTGTGTGTGCATATCTATCTATCTATCTATATGTATATATAGATATGTCCCAGAAGTAAACATGATACATGCAAAACGCAATAGTCCAATAGAGTTTTATTAGCAAAAGGAACATTTACCAAGGTATGATTGTAGGACAACCACAAGAGATAGTACAATAACCATAGGTAGAGACAAAGCTCTTATCAAACTAGACTCCACAGGCAAGAAGAAGGAATGGTTACTGAAAACAAGAAGGGTGTAGAATCATGCGGGGTTATATGCCTTGGTAGGAGCAGTGACTTTCAATCAAGAGATGGAGCCAGATGGAGCCTTCATAAAGGAAGAAAACTAGAAAATACATATCCTGACTCTATTCTACTACTTCCATTTAGTTTTCTTATTGGAAATCCTTATTGGTAGACATCAGTTGGAAGCTTAGGGCTCTGGGAGCCTCTTGATGTCATCCAAATATATTAGGACTCCAAAGATTATCAACACAGAAAAGGATAAGGAGTAGGTCTCCAGGGATAAATAAAGAGATCCAACATTGCTTATTGATTGCATTGTATGCTATACATAACACCATCTTCAGGGATAACCCAATAAGTAACTATATTATCCTTCATTACTATCCATATTCTAAAAAAATTGAGAAATAAAACTTACCTTTTATTAAGAGAATTAGAAAATCTATCCAAAAGTTGTCCTTGTTCTTTCTGTAAGAGGTCAAATTGAGGGACATAACTCTAAGTCTATTTTACAAGTAAATTTGCAAATACTAAGCCTTAAATCTGAAGGACTCAGTTACCTATTCATAAACATCTAAATTGGACGTTCTGTTAAATGCACATGTGTCAATTCTCCCTTCAAGAAAATTGGCCCCAAGAGAAAGGACAGAATGAAGAAAAATAACTCAGTGATTCTTCCCAAATTTATAAATCACTTAAATATTAAAGTTAATAATATATAATGCAAATTAATTTATAATAGGTATGATGATTCTCTTTCTTTCTAATTCCAGATATCCAGCTATCAAGTTGGAAGAAATGAAACTTCTTAACTTCAGAAGAAGAAAGGAGGTTGCAGAGGAGAAGGTGAGGCATGGCAGTGAAACGTAGCCTACTCCATCTCAGGAGACTAAGAAGTGGAGGGTATGTCCTCTGCCACCAATATTAATTCTCCTGACATAATCTGTCTGTATAATACCACTGAAATTGGCAGCAACAAACTAGGAGGTTTTGGGAATTGCTGCCTTTGTCTTAGAACTCCCTGCCAAACTTAATAGCTAAAACATTCACCACCAATATTTAATATTGATCAGGTAACAATCAATAGGTGTTATCAAATGCAGTCAGGATTTAGATTGATTTAAAATATAAATTCAGGCCATCAGAACTCCAACCAGTCCACCCAGTCATTCATTCACCTCTGAACACTGTGACTTCATAAATCACATTACTGAAAATTTCAGACCCTATCTATGGAATTATGAGAATAATAAAGGAAAAGAGAGAGGCACTGAAAGAAAATCAAAAGCAGAAAAAAATACATTTGTCTTCTAATGATATACTTATCTACTTAATAAGTAATATTTTTCTGTGTTATGTTAGGTCATATTAAATATTTTGAAAGCAATCCTCTAGTTTGTAAACACTGAATAGTTGTAATGCTGATATTTTAAATTAATTTTGGCTCATCTTTTGTTAACTACATTTATATTAAAAATATAAATGTGTGTGATTTATGTTTTAAAACTCACAGGTTTTCAGATCTACAAATTGAGCATACCAACCTAAAAATCTAAAATCAGAAATCCTCCAAAATTCAAAAGTTTTGAGCACCAACATGGCACTACAACTGGGAAATTTCATACCTGACCACTTGTGGTGGCTCACAGTCAAAACACAGATGCACAATGCACAGTTTATTCAGTATCCCAAGAGGAAAAAAGAACTCCCTCAGCACCCTGCGGCTGTGATACATCTTTTCCATGCACAGACAGATTCCCAGACCCAAGTAGCCCCACACAGGGTCATAAAATGGCACATGTGCAGGTCAGACACACTAACAGCAGGTTCCCCACTATGCTCCACAGGAGGCAAAGACCTATATGTATTACTCACTGTGTTTTTTGTTGGTTTATTTGTTGTATTCCTTGCTCTGTAGTGTAAAGATATTGTTGAAAACATCAAAAAGACCAGCAGGTATCTCTATGTGTGACAGTAAGAAGATAAAGAGGATGCATTTATGTTTATCTATAGCAAAGAAAGTCAAGCTGTTGGAGAAACTGGATAGTGTGTGTAAAATGTCTTACAGAAGAGTATGGTGTTGGAATGACCATTAACATGGCCTAAAGAAAGAGAAAAGTAAACTGTTAACTTTCCATGCCAAAGCTATGAATAAATGTTAATGAAAAAGAGAAAAACACTGCATAAAGTGAAAAATAAAAATCTCCATCATATACTAAAAGATAAGATCCATTAATATCACAGTGAACACATTCCGCTTCAAGTTGGATAAAGAAGCAAGATCCAACTGTGTGCCATTTCAAGAGACCCATCTCACATGCAATGGCACCCATAGGCTCAAACTAAAAGAGTGAAGAAAGGTCTGTCAAGCAAATAGAAAACAACAACAGAAAAGAGCAAGATTGCTATTCTTATTTCACACAAAAGAGACTTTAAACCAATAACGACGAAAAAGGACAAAGAAAGGCATTCCATAATAGTAAAGGGATCAATTCAACAAAAAGACTTAACTCTCCTAAATATATTTGCACCCAACCTTGGAGCACCCAGCTTCATAATACAACATCTTAGAGACCCGCAAAGAGACTTGGATAACCACACAATCATAGTGGGAGACTTCAACAGCCTACTAACAGTGTTAGACAGGTCTTGAAGGCAGAAAACGAGCAAAGATATTCAGGACCTAAAGTAAGCATATGACCAAATAAACCTCACAAACATCTACAGACTACTCTATTCAGTAGTAGAAAACTTATCCGAATTTTGTCCTCCAGTTATTTGGAAAGCATAAGTTATTAAACAACCAACTTGAATATTTAGCTCAGGAAGCTTCCAGACAAAGTATTAAGGTATGGCCTGATGTACTCTTGCTACTTATGGCAAAACAGAAAAGAAAGAAGATAAATTGAGAAAGATAACCTCTAGCAAAAAGGATCAAGTATTTCATTATTTGGGAAATGTTCAGCCTATCAAGGCAGTGAAAGATGATAAAATTGGGAGATTCACTAAAAACATGGTCTGGAGAAAAAGCAAAGGATGTGCCTGCCTTTTTTTGTTTGTTTGTTTCAAAGCTCTTTCTAGTACCTTGGGAGAATCAAAAGCTCAAAGTATTCCTCACATAAACACCTCTTTGAAAAGATTAGGCATGTGATTCCTGGATCTTTTCAGCCATATCAGCAGAGGCCAGAATAAAGATGGCACTACACAGGAAAGATCTGTATAGGACCACTCTCTTCTCTCATGGACTGAATCTCTGTGACATGTATGAGAGATCCACAAGGGCTTTTAGTTAGTTATTATACAAGCAGAAACACTGTCAGTTTGGACTGAAAGAGACAAAAAAAAAAAAAAAAGACCAAATAATATAGGCAGGAAACAATCTGATAAAACTAATCAGCTGCAAATGTGCTACCTTTTCATTAAAAAGGAAGAGACAGAAAATGAAGCTGAAAGCCAGGGGAAGATTATTCCCAGGTTTAATGGAATTTGTCACTTTGGATTTCAAAATTGCTGGATATTGGTGATTTATTTTTCTTCCATTTTCTTCTTTTTGTAATGAAAATTCCCATAAATGGTATCCTGTGCCTGGCTCACAATTGTATTTTGGGAGAAAATACCAACATTTTTTCTAGTTTCAAAAATTTATAGATAAAAGTTTTGTCCCATGATGCATTATGCTGAATCTCATTTATAATTGATTTAGATTATGAGATTTGGGAATTTTGAACTGATGATATTTACATGAGATTTTTGGACTCGGTGCTGTAATGGTTCAAAACTTTTGGGAATGTTGGAACTGAGTTGTATGAGAGCATTTTGCATGTGGAACATATATAAACATTTAGAGACCAGTGAGTATATATTGGTAGGCAGAATAATAGTTCCTCATTCATGTCTCAATCTTTGGAACCTGTGAATATGTAACTTTTCATTGCAAAAGGGACTTTGTACAAGTGATAAAATTATGGATCTTGAAATAGAGAGATTATACTAGATTATCTGGGTGTACTCAATATAATCACAAAGATCCTTAAAAAGGGGAAAAAAAAGGAGCCAAGAGATTCAGGATCAGAGGAGATATGTTGTTGTAAACAGATGTCATATAAATGTGATTTTTTGCTTTGAAAATGGACATTGAAGCTGGAAAACAGGAGAAAAAGTAATCCTCCTTAAAGCTTCCAGAAGAAACTCAATCCCGCCAAAACCTTGATGTTACCCAAGTCAAATATTGACCTCCAGAAATGTAAGATAATAAAACTGTGTTGTTTTATTCTACTAAATTTGTGGAGATTTGTTACAACAGCAATAAGAAAATGGTCCAACCAGAAAATAGGCTGATAAAAATGAACACAGCCTCAGGGACCTGTGGAACAATGACAGAAGGACCCACATTTATATTATCAGAGTTCCTGAGGGGAGGAGAAAAAAGATGAGCTAGAAATGTATTTGCAGTAATAATGGCTGAAAACTTCCAAAATTTGGCAAAAGACATAAAGCAACAGAGTCAAGAAGTTGTGTGGACCCCAAATACATTTATATCAATATAATATCCTAATTAAACTTCTGAAAACTAAAAACAAAGAAAACAAGTCTTAAAAATCAGTGAGGGAAATGACACATTACTTAAGGAAAACAAAACATCTATTAATTTTGAACGATTTAAATGACAAACATTAGGAATAAAAGGAAAAATATACTGGATACAAGAAAACTAAAATAATTTGTTGCCATAAGACTTACGTTTAAAGATTGGCTAAAGAAAATTCTTTACAAAAAAGAAATGATAAGGCTTTGCAGATACCGCCACTGCCTGGAGCCTTGTATGATCAGCCATGGTAAACCCCACCTCATTCTTTGACAGTGCCCTCAAAGGCGAGCCCTTGGGCCGCATCTCCTTCAGGCTGTTTGCAAACAGGATTCCAAAGTCAGTAGAAAACTTTCATGCTCTGAGCACTGGCAAGAAAGGATTTGGTTACAAAGGTTCCTGCTTTCACAGAATTATTCCAGGGTTTATGTGTCAGGTTGATGACTTCACATGCCATAATGGCACTGGTGGTAAGTCCATCTATGGGGAGAAATTTGATGATGAGAACTTCATCCTAAAGCATACAGGTCCTGGCATCATGTCCATAGCAAACGCTGGACCCAACAAAAACGGTTCCCAGTTTTTCGTCTACGCTACCAAGACTGAGCGGTTGGATGGCGAGCATGTGGTCTTTCGCAAGATGAAAGAAGGCATGAATATAGTGGAGGCCATGGAGTGCCTTGGGTCTAGGAATGGCAAGACCAGCCAGAAGATCACCATTGCTGACTGCGGACAACTCTAATAAGTTTGACTTGTGTTTTATCTTAACTACCAGACCATTCCTTCTATAGCTCAGCAGAGCACCCCTCCACCCCATTTGCTCACAGTATCCTTTGAGTTCCATGTTTTCCTTGTTCCCTCCCTTGCCTAGCCGGATTGCAGAGTTAAGTTTGTGATTATGAAATAATGACTAAGCAACCAAAAAAAAAGAAATGATAAAATAAGGAAATTTGAGAGCAAGACAGATCAATGAAAAGTACAGACATATTAATATATAAAATAAAATTTCTCCTATTAGTTTTATATATCATATCTAATCATATGTAAACAGAAATTACAATACCATCTGATACTCAAGGTAATGTTATTCCCAGCACCTTCAGAGGCCAAGAGGGTGGATCACCTGAGGTCAGGGGTTCAAGACCAGCCTGACCAAAGTGGTAAAACCCCATTTCTACTAAAAGTACAAAAATCAGTTAGGCATGATGGTGGGTACCTGTAAACCCAGCTACCCAGGAGGCTGAGGCACTTGCAGCCAGGAGGTGGAGTTTGCAGTGAGCCAAGATGGCACCACTGCACTTCAGCCCTAGGTAACAAGAGCGAGACTCCATCTTAAAAAAGAAAAGAAAAGAAAAGAAAAAAAAGGAAATCTGATTGCAAGTAAGCTTTTCATACCTTACTTGAACAAATAAAATGCTGATACCAATAGACTCTGATAATTCACATATGTATATTCCAACACCCAGAGCAATCACATTTGAAAATAGTATACAAAATCAAGAAAGGATACTGGAAAATATTTAGGTAATCTATACAATGGCAAAAAGTAAAAATAAAAAAAGGAATAAACCAGAAAAAATAGAAAACAAATAGTATAAAGTAACAACATCAACCTCTAATATATCACTAATTACTTTAAGTATAAATGACCTGAATATATCAAATGACAGAGATTGACAGAATGGATTTAAAAAAAAAAGTCATATCTATTTACTGTCTACAAGAAACTGACTTCAAATTCAGTTACATGGGTTGGTTAAAATTAAATGGTGGAAAGTCAGATACTACACAAATAATAATTTAAACAAAGCAGAGGAGGCTACATTAATAAATTAGTACAGCCATCCTGGAAAAAATAATTGGCAGTTTCTTAAAAAGACTAAACATGCAATGACTGTACTGCCCAGTAATTACATACTTGGCCATTTATCCTAGAAAATGATAATTTATGTTCACATAAAAATCTGTGCACAAATATTCATTGCTTTTTCATAATAGTTAAAAAACAGAAACAGCCAAATATACTTTAATTAGTAAATATAAATAAGTGGGAAAAGCTAACTTATAAAGACTGCATATTGTGTTATTTTATTTATATAACATTTTTGAAATGGAAAAATATATATAGAAATGGAGAACTACTAGAGGGTTCCCAGCTGTAAGAAGGAGGAGGGGAAAGCAAAAGACAAGTGAATATATTATAAAAGGGCAATGCAAAGCATCCCTGTGTGATAATAGTGTTTTGTAAATTGATTTTATGGTGAATATATGAACTTACACATGAGATAAATTTGCATAAACATATAAATGATTAAAAAAAGTAAGACTGGAGAGAGTTGAGTAAGATGTGGATTCTGACATTGTTAATATCCTATTTATTATATTGCACTATAGTTTTTCAAGATATTACAATTTGGGGAAACTGAAGTCTAAACAAGGCTCATCTGGATTATTTTTAAAAACCACATGTGAATCTACAACTTTACAAAATAAATGATGTGATTAAAATTAATTACGTGAGCATGTATGAGTATTTAAAAAATTCTCCTGTTTGCCTTGATTTATGTTATTTAAAGTTCTGATGTTTAATTTCAAATAATTTAAAATTTTGTAGGTATTTAATATAATTGATTTCTAACATATTTTACATTATTTCAGTCTTTTTAAATATGTGGAAGTTTTGCTTTTCTATGGCAGGCAGACTAATCTTTCCCGTAAACTTGGGAACTAATATGTTGTTATTCAAGAGTTCTCTTTTTAAGCACATAATTTTAGAATTTTTTTTCAGAATCTCTAATCAACTAAACTATCATAAGTGAGAGTGAACACATTGCAATAAGTGGATATAAATCCTGGTTTCATCATTTTCTAGGTGTATGAGATTTGGCTTATGATAATAAGGTGTTATATTTTTTCTAGTGAAAAATATATTACTACATTTACAATGTGAAGAAAAAATTTTGAAATTTATGAAACAGTTACACTAAGCATGTAGTGCTCCTAAAGATGTTCCTGAACAAACAGCTAAATGGGAATCTCTTTTGAGGTATTAGTTAATTTCATTTCACCAAGGCATTAATTTGCTACTTTGGGATACTAGATGCAAGATTCTATGCATTTCTTTGTCATCTGGGTTTTGAAATATCTTGCTGTTCTAAAATTCTATTCTGATTTGTTTAAAACAAAACTCTAATGCATGTTTCTTATTATATGTCTGTCTTCATTTTTACATTTGTTGTGGAAGACTGGCAGATTTCCTTTGCCCACATCAGTATATCTTATTACTACTAGCATTACTGCTGCTTATTCATCTTGCTCCAGTGCTTATTGCTGTTGCACCTTCCCCATCAGCTTCCTTCTTCCTTCTGCTAGTACTACTAAATCTCCCTAACTCACCATTGAGTCACATATGCTGACATATTTCAGACACCTCTACCTTATTCAAGACTTTTCCATTTTATAAATTTTGATCAGCCCCACTTAACTTCATAGTGGGCAGGCTTTAACTGACTCTTGTAAACGTCTATTCTTTCGGATGAGAAACACACCTTCCCAGATAGTGCTACCAAAAATCATCCGGAAGTCAAATCTAATTATATCTTATTTCAAATTTTTATTATAAACATTTTCAAAACCACAAGTAGCAGAGAATAATGTACTTAAATTCATCAACCCCCCCACCTGGCCTCAACATATTTAAACAACTGGCCAATTTTGTTTTATCTATTATCTAAATGAACCAAATTACCCTTGTTTCCCATTAAATTAGTTTAAAACAAATTCTAGTCACTATATAATTTTACCCATAATACTTTAGTATGGTAAAAACTGAAAAAAAAAAAAAAAAACCTTTAACACTATCTGGATTAAAACAATTTATAATGAATCTTGAATATTATAAATCTATGTTATATTATCCCTGATTATAAAAAGGTAAGTTATAACCAAGGAAAATGTATATTGTTTATTTTTAATTTTAAAACTTGTGTTAACCTATTACATTTTATATACATTTACTGTATTCAATTTGAAATCATGGGGTTAGCAGTAAAATCCACCAAATATATTACATACAACGTATTCAGGTTTAGTAAAAGATTTGACATTACTATTATCATTTTGTGAGGTGAGTTATATATAGCTAAGAAAATTTAGAGTCAATCTAATTTTATCTAGGCTTGCAGTCATATTCATCTTTCACTCTTAACACAACTTGGTAGCAAAGTCTTTAAAACGTGTATTTCCTTAGTATCTTAGTAAAGGATATCTAATTTGTATCACTTTGCAGATGAAGATACTGAGGCTCAGGAAATGTATTTGATATAAGCCATAAGTGGAAAACCCAGCTTTTCTAACCTGATGTCTTTTCAGCCTCTTATGATGACTTTTTCCTGTGTAATTGTGATGGCAATATTAAATCGCATTGTTTCTTCTACACCGGCCGTGGTACCAAATGTCACCAGAGAGAAATTAGTAATGGCTATAATTTCAAAGACAGAAACTGTGAAGTAAAAGCAAAATTCCTCATCTCATTCTTTACCTTCCCGTATTTTTTTCCTTAAAATTATTCAGTAGAGACATTAGTCTATCACCAAAACCTCCTTGACTCCACCGAAACTCTAGTGACTACAGTGATCATTGCATACTTTTCCTCACAATGAGATGTTTAAATTAATTTTAGAATAAACTCTGATGCACCTCCAAGGAATTCCTAAATCTTCTCAATTACATCTCTTCCACCTTTTATGAATACATCCCCCATTTTCACTGAATTTCTTAAAAACAACTATATACAAAGGAAAACTGTATGTGTTACGTTGTATATAAAAACGATTAGGTACTTTCATTGCCTTCAAGAAAGTTCACAGAAAAGCATTAAAGAAATGTCTATAAATTATTAAAATGAAAGTGAAAATAAAATTATCTTAAGAAAGACACACACAAAAATGTAATATGGGAATTAAAGAGGTCCTGTAACTTTTATAAAAGTATAGAGAAGAGATATAAGACTGAAGAGAGATACCCCTCTCTGGTCAGGCTCAGCAAGTGACATGGGGAGCCCAGAGTTTAAGAGGCAGATTTTCAGCATGTAAGAAAGATATATATGTTTAACCTATTTCACCCATGGCCTTGCTCCAATGTTAGTTCCAATACCTCTACTTTCTCCATAGGACTCTTGACATTTAAAGCAGAGTGTTTACCTTCATGCTCAACAACTCTGATCTCAAATGGCACTACTAATCTATTTAGATTTTATACATAGTTCTGCACGTAAACCTGTTCAGCAGCATTCATAAATAATTGCAAGCACTTTTGTCAGTTTTCCATAGAGTTAATGGTGTATGTCTGGCTTTCTTTAGAATAGCTATAAAGTCAACTCCTACTTCATAAGATGATTTAATCTGCATTAAGATTCAAATACCTTCCTCAAGTTCAGTGTCACCCATGTTCACTATCTTTGAAAATTATGAAGAGAATTATGACAACACAATCCTCATTTCTGGAGACTAATTCATGGGTTAATATGCCATTTTAACATTTTCCAAAAAATACTTCTCAAATAAATGTGAGAGAGGGAGAGAACAGGTGGTATCAATAATTTGGAGGTTTTACAGACAACTGTAAGTTGGAATTCAAGAAAATTCTCATCTCTTTTATAGTGGAATTGTTTAACCCTGGCAGCCTGGTCTGAGCACCATTCTATCATGGCTCCCTCATCTCAATAGCTCTTTAAGTAACTGTGCCAACATATGGGTCATTTACCATGACAGACATAATGAGTACACATATAAATAGGTAAACAGAGTAAACCTGTGGCTTACAAATTGTTTATATATTACTTAACGCAGCCCTTTATGCTTAGCATACATTTTTCCAAAACCTGTCCGTGGAGCTTTAATCTTATCAGTGAGATTAAAATTTAGAAAAGTAGTTATATGCTAAGACCTAGGGAAATAAAATATTCACTTTTTTTTTTAGAATTAAATATAATTTGTTTAACCTAATAGTTTAATTATGTATTGTTTGATGGAATAACCAGTGATAAATGCTAAGACTATAATACTTTTTAATGGATAATAAATTTTTTAATTGAAAAATTATGATAATGAA
This sequence comes from Sapajus apella, assembly GCF_009761245.1. Lineage (NCBI taxonomy): Eukaryota > Metazoa > Chordata > Mammalia > Primates > Cebidae > Sapajus > Sapajus apella. The sequence goes on from NW_022436945.1 coordinate 32,992,400, forward strand.
GCTTAGGGTTCATGATACTGGATTAATTCAGAGCTCATGTTGCAAACACAAAGGAATTTTTAAAATGCTCACTTCAAGACTTTTTTTGCTTTAATTCTATTAAACAGTGTTGATTACTTGAGACTTTAATTAAAAGCTCTGCTTTGATTTTTCTTCATAGAAAATTCAAATGGCAGAGTACAAGCATCATTACTAAACATTTGTTCCCAATATGATGATTTTCTTACTTCTTTGCTTAGTCATCCAGAGACATATCAAATTGGACAGCTTATAATAAAGAATTCACTTTATGAAACCTAATTTTAAAACCTCTGTCTTCTATACCAGAAGTGAAGTGAAATTTTATTGGGATAATAAATTTTTTAAAAATTAAAGGCTGTTATTAAAATTATAATTGTGCTATTAGTAAATTTTCCACATGGGTACACCTAAAAAATTAAATTTCTATCTTGAGAAGATGAAGACTGAAGAATGAATATAACCAAATACTATTAACCTGATGAAAGTCACATTGGCCAATGGTTTTAGAATTTGAGAACAGCTTTGATTTTATTCTCCAGAGCCCCACATATTATTGTTAAAACCTAAACCAAATATGAGAAAAAAATTAAATACTTAGTAAATTAATCCAATACGTTATTGCAAATCAGAGAATAAGATAATTCTATAAAAAGTAGAATATTCAAAAACCAATTTAATTTGTTCACATCTGAATGAATAAAAGGGAATTAGACACAAAAAATAATCTGATCAAACATTTTCCAAACTAGACATTCACTATTTTCCCTTGAGCAGTTTCTGTTTGACTACCATTGTCCCAGTGTAGTCATTTAACATTTAATCCACTTTACAGAACATCTGCCAACTTATAACGTAGTCCTCATTCACCACCCACTGAATGTTTTCAGTCAATTATTTAATGTTCCTAAAAATTTTTCCTATGGAAGAATAAGATTCTTATCTGTGTTCCTTTTGTCCTTTGTTTTATCTTTTGTCCTAGTCCCATCATCTGAGGCCACGGAGATTGTGTATTATTTGCTTCTATGGCATTAACATTGAGCTTGAAAGTGATTACCTGTTCTTCAAGCCTTTTCAATTAAATCTCTACTTTGTATCCTTGTTCAAAAGTGATTAGACAAATTTTTAACTAATCATTCAAGCTGCTTGAATTTTCATTTTTTGGGTGAAATGTTTCACCTACTGATATTAAGGAGAAGAAAATACAAGGCAGCCTTTGGTGACAATGTTGGTATCTAAATACTAGCCTGAATGAATCATTAGTCTTACTCAGTATGGCCTTTCTGATGTATGAAAGTAAAAGCATTCCTTTGGAATTCAATCTAAAGGAACTGTCAGTTATACTTAATGATTAATAACAGTCACTGAGACACTTTTATACCATTCATATTGTTTGAGATAAATAATATGATGCTCCAGTTTTTTACAGTATTTTCATTTTTGAACCTAGACTTTCAAAATTTTGTTTTAAGAGGTTACACATATCTTAGAAAAATGTTTTCCATCATATATTTTTTAAAAAACAAGATATTATCTCAAGTCTTTATTAGGATAAGAGCTAAAAAAGATAATTCAGGTATACGTTATATTTCCCTTGGGGGTTCAGTTCTATAAAGTTTTTCTAATTTTATAACTATCAGCATAATTTAATGTCTATCTTTCATAATACTTTCAGTGTTCTTTTTCAAACTATGAACTGGAAACTATTACTTCTCTGAGAATAAAGAAGTAGAAGAGAAGAGATGTGGATCATTTTCATTCCTTTTATTTAAAGCACAAAATGTCCAGCTTGTACTATGGACATGTAAAGCATTTTCCAATCAGCTTCCAAAATACTTTTCCAGTTTTATCTCCATGTTGTCATCATATTTCCTTCTTGCACAACCTGTATAAAATATGCATCTTCCTTTTCTATTTGCATAACTCATGCACATGCTTTTGAGATATAATTCAAATTTCCCCACTTTTCCCTAAGCATAAACAGTCCCTCTCTTTTCTATTCCCAGAGATTCTACCATTCACATACCATAATGAATTAATAATACAGATATGTTACAGTAGACTGAAATCCCCTCAAGAGTTGGAGATATATGTCATTTATCTTTGTTCTTTCATGTCCTTTGAGGTGCCTGATATTATAAAGGAACTAGACTTGGAGGTTTTTAATCTTGGCACCTATCTTATCTTTGTCTTGAAAACTAACTCCTTAATTTGGTCAAGTGCTTTCAGCCCTTTTGGGCTGGGCGTATAGTGGTCATAGGCATATGCCCCTTCAGGAAGAAGACAATAAAATATGATAAAAGAACATAGAATTTAGAGTAACAGAGTCTCATATATGTCTTCTTTTGTAAAGTGTCTGTTCATATCCTTTGCCCACTTTTGAATGGGCTTGTTATTTTTTTTTTTTGTAAATCTGTTTTAGTTCTTTGTAAATTCTGGATATCAGCCCAACCTGGAAACCATCATTCTCAGCAAACTGACAGAAGAGCAGAAGATCAAACACCACATGTTCTCACTCATAGGCGGGTGTTGAACAATGAGAACACATGGACACAGGGAGGGGAGCACTACACACTGGGGTCAGTTGGGGGGAAATAGGGGAGGGACAGTGGGTCGTGGGGAGCTGGGGAGAGATAGCAAGGGGAGAAATGCCAGATGTAGGTGATGGGGAGGAAGGCAGCAAATCACACTACCACGTGTGTACCTATGCAACAATTTTGCATGTTCTTCACATGTACCCCAAAACCTAAAATGCAATAAAATAAATAAATGGGAAAAAATAAATAAATAAATAAATAAAGATGATATCTGACAAAAAAAAAAGAGTAAGAGTCATGTAATGATGATATCAATTTATTGTTAAATAAACTCTCTTCTATCTCAGTGATCTTTGGAGTAAATACAAAAGGGATTAATAATAACTACCTCATGCCTTTGTGGTAAGGATTGAATGAGATACAGCATGTTAAAAGACATCTTGCATAAATTTGACTAGATACCTTCTAAAATACATTAGGAGCTCTAATTATGTATTAAAGAAAAAGCTTTTAGAAAATTTTTCTAAAACAACTGATTTTTATCCTAGTCAATTTTTTATCTAGTGCAAAGGTAGTTAAATTGAAGTTTGTCAAAGCAAAGCAGTAAAAGTTATGAACAACTGAAAAGAATGGGTTCTTGAATTGAAAGTATTAATTGGAATAGTACAAAATTTGAATCTAATGGAGATGTTATTAACAGCCATCAGAATTTTAATATTTAAGTAGAAAAATAGAAGCAAGATTTCTTCAAAGTTTTACATTACAATAAGAACTATATGACAAAGAAAATAAAAAAAATATACTATGGTGTGAGAATCAAAGGTTCAGACTAGAAACAGAAGGATTTCCAAGTGATCTAGGTATAGTAGTAGAACGTCAAGAAAGAAAATAATGTTTATTAGAGGTCTCTGTATTGTTTTAAACAATGTTATGGAAGGTGAGAAATAGACTTTAAAATTCTCATAGATTTAATTTTAAAGCATAAATTACAAATCTATTTATTTAAATTAAATAACAGATTGCTAATGTATTGCTTAAAATTTGCCAATTAACACTAAAAAAAGTGACTTTTTCTCAAGATAGTAATTTTCTAGTTTTTGCTTTTTTGAAAAATCAATTCTCTCTGCAGTTTTTTTGTTTCTGCTTAAAAATATATTTAAACTGTATTTCAGAAATACATTTATGAAGTGCTTTTCTAAAATCAATAATATAACTATGGTGATTGCATTCATCTTATTCTGTGTTGAAATTTATTTCAAAGACCTAAGCTTTTGTTTCTGGTGTTATAAAAAAAAAAATCTAAACATTTATGTCCCAAAGCTTTGGTTAAGAGAACAATTCTGTTTGTGTATGTATTAGCATATGTGTATAAACATCCTCTTCACAGCACACATAAACACATATCTACTTTTGATTTTTTTTTTTTTTTTTTTTGAGACAGAGGCTCACTTTGTTGTCCAAGTTGGAGTGCAGTGGTGCGATCTTGATCTTGGTTCACTGCAGCATCTGCTCTCTGGGTTCAAGTGATTCTTCTACTTCAGCATCCAAAGTAGCCGAGAAGCTGGGAGTACATGTGTAGGCCACCATACCTTGTTAATTTTTGTATTTATAGTAGAGACGGGATTTCACTGTCTTGACCAGGGTAGTCTTCAACTGCTGACGTCAGGTGATCCGCCTGCCTCCACCACAGTTGCACACGACCATACCTGGCTAATTTTTGTATTTTAGTAAGAGACTGGGTTTCACCTTGTTGGCCAGACTGGTCTCCATCTCCAGACCTCGTGATCTGCCCACCTCGGCCTCCTAAAGTGCTGCAATTACAAGTGTAAGCCACAGCACCTGGCCTTGATTTCATTTCCAAACATATTATGGTATTGAACAATCTGGTCTCTGAAAGACATTGATAAATTACTCATTTCAGCTCCACCAATCTACTGAAAGTGTGTAATAGCGAGATATCTGCCAACAGTGAGCATACATTCAAAACCAAATTAAGCATCCTTTTTATCTTTTCAGGAGTCCCATTAAATTTTAGTCACAAAATTAGAGGGGAAAGGAAAAAGTAAGGAGCAGAATGGTGGAATAGAAGACTCCACCAATCGGCTGGGTGCTGTGACTCATGCCTGTAATTCCAGCACTTTGAGGCTGAGGCAGGTGGATCATGAGGTCAGGAGATGGAGACCAGCTTGGCCAACATGGTGAAACCTGTTTTCTTACTAAAACACAAAAAATTAGCCAAGCATGATGGTGTGCACCTGTTGTTCTGGCTACTAGGGAGGCTGAGGCAAGGAAATTGCTTGAACCTGGGAGGCAGATATTGCAGTGAGCTGAGATCATGCCACTGTACTCCATCCTGGTGACAGAAAGACTCCACTGATCACCCCCACCTCTGAAAAGGACATCAATTTAACACAGAGAAAAAAGAAAAACACATTTATGAGAACCAAAAATCAGGTGAGCACTCATAGTACCTGGTTCTAGCTTTACAATGTTGAAAGAGGCACTGAAGAGAAAGAAAAAACAGTGAACTGCCTATGCCACCCTGCATCCACCCCTACCTCCTGCAGTGGCACCATGGGACAGAGAGCATCTCTGGCACTGGAGGAGAGAGAACACAGTAATCGTGAGGCAATTAACTCAGTACTGTTCTGTTAGATCAGAAAGGAAATCTGGATCAAACTCAAACTCAGCTGATGCCCATCCACCGAGGGAGAATTTAAACCAGCCCTAGCCAGAGGGGAATTACTAGGCTATACGAACTGCAACCCTTAGGTGAGTGTTAGTGCTGAACGAGGCCCAGAGACAGTGGACTGGGGGACACATGACATACTGAGACATAAACTGGGGGTGCCAAGGGAATGCTGGCATTTTCCTTTCCCCAGCCCCAGGCTGCACAGCACGTGGCTATAAAAGAGATGCGTTTCTTTCTCTTGAGGACAGTGAAGAGTGGGAAGGACTTTGTCTTGCTTATTGGATGCCAGCTCACCCACAGCAGGTTAGGGCACCAGTCAGAGTCATGAGGAACCAGTTCCAGGCCCTAGCTCCCAGATGCCATTTCTAGACACACCTGCTGCCTCAAAGGAAAGGAGTCAGTCCTGGCAGCATTCAACAGCTGCTAACTGAAAGCACTTGGACCCTGAACAACCCAGGTATTATGTCAAGAGCCTTGGATATGCCTCTGAGACTGGCTGACTTTATAGGCACAACATGGCCATAGGGGAATAGAGCACAAAAGCATACTTGTGGTGTCCCTGATTCCAGGACTTGACACTTTGAAGACATTTCTGGACCTGCCCTGGGGCAGAGGGGAACCCACTACCCTGAAAGGTGAGTCCCAGACCAAGAAGCATTCGCCAAAAGCTGACTGAAGAGGCCTTGGGACTTAAGGAAACATTGGCAGCAGCCCAGCAGTACTCCCCATGGTGCGGGGTGGCAATGGCTACGGGGTAAGACTACTTTGCCTTTGTCTTTACAGGAAGGGAACAGTAGAAAGGACTGTGTCTTGTCATTTGAGTGTTGGCTCAGAATAGTACAGTAGAACACCAGGTAAACTCATAAGGTTTTTTTCCTGTAGTCCCTGACTCCTGAATGGCACCTCTGGATCCATGTGAGGCCTGGGAAACATTGCTGCCCTGAAGGTAAGGACACAGGTCAGTTGATTTTGCTATCTGCTGATTGTTGTTCCAGGGCTTTGAGAAAACACAGCCAATAGCCATGGAGTGGTTACAACAGATCTTGGGTGAAACACAGTGCTGTGCTGGCTCCAGGTCTGACCCAGCACAGTCCCAGTGGTGGTGGCCACAAGGGTGGTTGTGTCACTTCAACTTCAGCTTTAGGTGCCTCAGAAAACAGAGAGAAAGACTGTAGATGTTTGGGAGAATCTAAGGGAAGATTACAAGAGTGTCTGCCTGGTAATGCAGATAATTCTCCCAGATCTTATCCAAGACCATCAAGGTGGTACCTCTATGAGTTTGCAAGAACCACAGCATTACAGCATTACTGGGCTTAGATCACAATACCCATGTCCTTTAAAATATCTGGAAAGGCTTTTCAAGATGAATGGCTACAAATAACCCAGACAGTAAAGACTACAATAAATATCTAAATATTTAATGCCTAGACTTTAAAGAACATCAACTAGTATCAACACCATTCAGGAACACATGGCTTCACCAAATGAACTAAATAATTCACCAGGAACCAATCGTAAAGAAGGAGGAATGTGTTAAATTTTAGAAATATAATTCAAAATCATTCAAACTATGTTGAAGAAACTCAGAGAAATCTAAGATAACAAAGAAAATTCAGAATTCTGTTAGGTACATTTAACAAATAGATTGAAATAATTAAAAAGAATCAAGTAGAAATTTTGGAGCCGAAATATGCATTTGGCATACTGAGGAATGTATCAGAGTCCTTTAAAAGTAAAATTGATTAAGCAGGAGAATTTGTGAATTTGAAGATAGACTATTTGAAAATATACAGTCAGAGGAGACAAAAGAAAAAGAATAGAAAACAATGATGCATGCCTACAGGTTCTGAAAAATAGCCTCACAGGGGAAAAATCTAAGAATTATTGGTGTTAAAGAGGAAGTAGATAAAAGACGGGGATACAAACCTTATTCAAAAGGATAATAACAGAGAAATTTCCAAACCCAAAGAAAGAAATCAATATTCAAGTACTAGAATGTTTTAGAACACTAAGCAGATTTAACCCAAAGAAAAGTACTGCAAAGCATTTAATAATCAAACTCACAAAGATCTAGGATTAAAAAAAAATCACCCTGAAAGCAGCAAGAGACAAGAAACAAATAACATGCAGTGGAATTCCAATACATTGGGCAGCAGACTTTCAGTGGAAGCTTAACAGCTTAGAAGAGAGTGGTAGGACATATTTAAAGTACTGAAGGAGAAAACATTTACCCTGGATTAGTATATCTGGCTAAAATATCCTTCAAACATGGAGAAATAAATACTTTCCCAGACAAACAAAAACTGAGGGATCATCAACATCAGACCTTTCCTATAAGAAATGCTAAAGGCAATACTTCAATTAGGAAGAAAAGGACGGTAATGAGCAATAAGTAATCATCTGAAGGTACAAAACTCACTATTAACAGTAAATACACACAAACACACAAATATAATAACACTGTTACTGTGATATATAAACTATTCTTATCCTAAGTGGAAAGAATAAATAATGAACTCATCAAAACTAATAACTATAACAAATTTTCAAAACAGTACAAAATGATACAATAGAAACTACAAAAAGTTACAAAGCAGGGTGGTGAAATTAAGGCATAAAACTTAAACTTCAAAACTTAAAACTTTGTTTTTATTTTCTATTTGCTTATTTGTGTGTTTATTTATGTAAACAGTGTTAAGTTATTATTATGTTAAAATAATGGGTTATAAGATAGTACTTCCAATCCTCATGGCAACATTAAACCAAAAAACATACAATGATTATACGAAACATAAAAGGCAGGAAACTAAATCATATCACAAGAAAATAATCACCTTCACTAAAGGAAGATAGGAAGGAATAAAAGGAGAAAGAGAAGACCACAAAACAACCAGAAAACAAATAACAAAGTGACACAAATAAGTCCTTACTTATCAGTAGTAACATTCAATGTAAATGACCTGAACTCTCCAATCAAAAGACACAGAGTGGCTGACTGTATATTAAAAAACAAACAAACAAAAAACCCCATTGATATGCTGCCTATAAGAAACACACTTAACCTATAAAGACATGCATAGACCAATAATAAAGGGGTAGAAAAGGATATTCTAAGCAAATGGGAAGCAAAAAAGAACAGGGGTAGCTATGCTTATATCATACAAAATGGATTTTAACACATAAACTATAAGAGATTAAGAAGGTCAATATACAATGATAAAGGGATCAATTCAGTGAGGAGATATAACAATTTCAAATATATATGCAACCAGCACCAGAGCACCCAGAAATATAAAGCAAGTATTTTCAAAGCTGAAGAGAGAGATAGGTCCCAATGCATTAATATCCAGGGACTTCAACATCACACTTGCAACATTGGACAGAACTTTCAGACAGAAAATCAATAAACAAACATTGGACTTAATCTGCACAATACACTAAATGGATCTAATAGACATTTATAACACATTTTATCCAAGGACTACATAATATACATTTTTTCCACAGCACATGGATTATTTTCAAGGACAGGTCATAAATTAAGTCATAAAACAACTCAAAACATTAAAAAAATTGAAATAACATCAAGCATCTTCTCTGACCACAGTGGAATAAAAATAGAAATTAAAAACAAGAGAAATATTGGAAATTGTATTAGTTCACTCTCACACTGCTGTAAAGAAATATCTCAGCCTGGGTAATTTATAAAGAAAAGAGGGTTAATTGTCTCATGGTTTCACAGGCTGTCCAGGAAACATAGTGTGGGAGACCTCAGGAAACTTGCAACAATGGCAAAAGGTAAAGGGGAAGCAGGCATGTCTTAACATGGCTGGAGCAGGAGAAAGAGGAGAGAGGCAGGAAGTGCTACACACTTTTAAACAATCAGATCTAGCATTAACTCATTCACTATCACAAGAACAGCACCAAAAAGAACATCCACCCTCACGATCCAATCACTTCCCACCAGGCCCCACCCCTAACATTGGAAATTACAATTTGATATATTTGGGTGGGGACACAGACCCAAATCATATAGGAACTATAAAAATGCGTGAAAGTTAAACAATATTCTCCTTAATCACCAGTGGGTCAATGAAGAAATTAAGAAGAAAATTGAAAAATTTCCTGAAACAGATGATAATGGAAATACAATATACCAAAACCTATGGTATACAGAAAAAGTAGTACTCAGAGGGAAGTTTATCCCTATAAGTGTAATATATTAAAAAAAGAAGAAAACCTTGAATAAACAAGCACTCTAAAAATGCATCTTAAAGAACTAGAAAAGCATGAGGAAACCACACCACAAATTAGTAGAAGAAAGGAAAAATAAAGATCGAATCAAAAATAAATTAAATTAAAATGAAAAAAAATACAAAAGATAAATGAAGCAAAAAGTTGAGTTTTTAAAAAGTGAAACAAAATTGACAAACCTTAGGCAGACTAACATGGAAGAAAAGAGAAGCAGATACAAATAAATGCAATCAGAAATGAAAAAGGAGACATTATAACTGACACTGCAAAATTTGAATGATCATTAGTAGCTTCTATGAGCAATTATATGCCAATGACTTGAAAAATCTAGAAGACACGGACAAATCTCTCAACACTTGCAACTTACCAAGACTGAACCAGGAAGAAATACGAAACCTGAACAGACCAATAACAAGAAATGAGATTGAAGCTGTAATATGTCTCTTACTAAAGAAAAGAAAAAAGCTCAGGATCCAATGGCTTCACTCACTGCTGAATTCTACTAAACATTAAAAAAAAAAAAAAATCCTAACTCCTAACCTACTAAACTATTCTGAAAATAGGGGAGGAAGGAATACTTCCAAACTCATTTGACAAAGCCAGTGTTATCCTGATACCAAAACCAGACAGACACATCAAAAAAATAAAATTACAGGCAAATATCTCTGATGAATATTGATATGAAAATCCTCAACAAAATATTAGCAAACTAAATTCAATAATATATTAGAAATATCACTCATCAAAACCAAGTGGGAATTATCTCTGGGATGCATGGATGATTCAACAGGCACAAATGAATCAATGTGATACATCATATCAATAGAATAAAGAATGAAAGCCATATGATCATTCCAACTGATGCTGGAAAAACATTTGCTAAAATTCAACATCCCTTCATGATGAAAACGCTAAAAAAAAACTGGGGTATTACATACCTCAATGTAATAGAAGCTATATACGATATCCCCCACAGCTAGTATCATACTAAATGGGAAGACATTGAAAGGGAAGACATTGAAAGCCCTTCCTTTAAGATCTGGAACATGAATACGATGCCCACTGTCACAACTATTATTCAACATATTACGGGAAATCCTAGATGCAGTAATCAGACAGGAGAAAGACGTAAATGGTATCCAGATTGGAAAGGAAAAAGTAAAATCCTTGTTTGCAGATTATATGATCTTGTATTTGGAGAAATCTAAAGACTCCACAAGAAAACTATTAGAACTGATAAACAAATTCAGTAAAGTTGCAAGATACAAAGTCAACATACAAAAATGGCTAGCATTTCTATATACCAACAGTGAACAATGTGAAAAAGAAATTTAAAAAAGATCTCATTTACAATATCACCACATAAAATTAAATACTGAGGCATTAATTTAGCCTAAGAAGTAAAAGAGCTCCCTAATGGAAATTACATAACACTGATGAAAGAAATTGAAGAGGGCACAAAAAAATGAAAAAATATTTCATGTTCATTAATTGGAAGAATCAATGTTGTTAACATATCCTTACTACCTAAAGTAGTCTACAAATTCAATTCAATCTCTGTCAAAATACCAATGATATTCTTCACAGAAATATTAAAAAAATCTTAAAATTTCTATCGAATCACAAAAGGTCCAGAATGGCCAAAGATGTCCAAAGCAAAAAGAACAAATCTGGAGGAATTACCTTACCTGCCTTCAAATTGTACTAGAGAACTATTGTAATTAAAACATAGTGTTGGCATAAAAATAGACACATAGACAAATGGGACAGAATAGAATAAATAAATAGAAATAAATCTCCATAACTACAGTGAAATTATTTTTGACAAGAACAGACATTGGGGCAAAGACAGTTTTTTTTTTTTTTTTTTTTCAATAAATGCTGCTAGAAATACTGGGCATCCATATACAGAAGAATGAAACTAGACCCCTATCTCTCACCACATGCAAAAATCAAATCAAAATGAACTAAATACTTAGATCTAAGACCTCAAAATATGAAACTACCACAAGAAAACATTACAGAAAATGTCCAGGACATTGGTGTGGGCAAAAATTTCTTGAGCAATACTCCACAAATACAGGGAATCAAAGCAAAAATGGACAGTTGAGATTACATCCAGTTAAAAAGCTACTGCACAGTATAGAAAACAATCAACAAAGTGAAGAGACAACTTCAGAACAAGAGAAAATATTTACAGACTACCCATCTGACAAGAAATTAATAACCAGAATATACAAGGAGCTTAAAAATTCTATAGTAAAAATCTAGTAATCCAATAAAAAACTGGGCAGAAGATTTGAAAAGACATTTCTCAAAAGAAGACATACAAATGGCATACAAGCATATATAAAAAGATGCTTAATCTCATTGATTATTGGAATAATGCAAATCAAAACTGCAATGAAATCTAATCTCATTGTAATTTTGAATATAAGCCAAAGTAGCTTATATTTGAAAGGCAGGTAATAAAAATGCTGGCAAGGATGTGCAGAAAAGGGAACCCTCGTACACTGTTGGTGGGAATGTAAATTAGCCCAGTCACTATGGGGAACGGTTTGGAGGTTCCTTAAAAACTTAAAAATAGGGCTACTTTATGATCCAGCAATCCCACTTCTAGTTATAGACCCAAAGGAAAGAAATCAGTACCTCAAAGAATATCTGCACTGCCATGCTTCTGACAGCAGTAGTCACAATTGCTAAAATCTGGAAGTAAACTAATAGCACATCAAAATATCAAAATATAAATTGCTAAAGAAAATGTGGTACAAATATTAATACACAATGAGTACTTTCAGCCATAAAGAAGAATGAGATCTAGTTGTTTGAATCAACATGGATGGAACTGGAGATCATTGTGTTAAATGAAATAAGACAGGCACAGAAATACAATTTTCTCACTTATTTGTGAAATGTATACATTAAAACAAACTCCTGAACACAGAGGGTAGAAAGATGGTTGCCAGAGGCTGGGAAGGGTAGTGGGTAGCAGGGGTGTGGATATCAGGGATGGTTAATAGGTGTAAAAAATAAAGACAATAAATAAGACCTATTATTTGGTAGCTCAAGAAGGTAGCTATAGTCAATAATAACAAATGTACATTTTAAAATAAAGTGCATAATTGGATTGTTTGTAACTCAAAGAGTAAATGTTTGAGGGATGTATATCCCATTCTCCATGATGTACTTATTTCACATTGCATGCCTGTGTGAAAACAGCCCTTGTAACCTATAAATTTATATATCTACTATGTACAGACAAAAAAATTAAAAATAATAATTAAAGGGTAATTATGCTTATAGAAAACCTTTTCTAAAGTCCTACTTATTTAAGTTGTAGGATGACAATAATGAATTAATATTTTATTTCCTTCCTATGTATATTTGGTTTAAACTATTTATAACATGACTATTTCATCTAATGCCACCCTGAAGGTGGATGGTCTAAGACTTCACTTATAAATATTGTTAGATCAATACATAGTTACATAAATAAGCTATATCGACTGAATTTTCTTAACTCTTAAACTTGTGAGACAAGTAGAGGTAAATTACCATAGACTTCAAATGACAACTTTGGTGATTATTTTATTTCACTCTATTATGTAAATTTTGTGTAAGCTAGATTGTGTGTAACTGTAAAAATCTACTTTTTATAAAGAGAATGTTCTAAAAAAATTTATTCAACTTACTTATAGTTTAGAATTTTTGGAATCTATTGCTTCACTTACATTTACATATTATGTATCAAAATATTGTTGATTTGTTGACATGCACTAGAAAAAAATGACAAAAATATAGATTACGTGAGAATTGAAAGTTTGAGCATAATAAGCTATCATAGATACTATGTCTTTCAGCAATACTGACATATTATTAGGGAAACTTTAAAGTCTGAGTTACATTTGACGTATCTTCTAGGCAATTGAGAGTGTGCTAAGGGGTATTTGTGTTTGTATGATATGATAAGAAAATTATGTCATAGGGCAAAAAAGATATAGTTTAAATGATTTTATTAAAAATGTTATAAACTAAAGACTACATTTAAATCTTGGAAAAATAATAGTCATTCCAAATAATTTCTACATGATGATGCAATTTAGAAGTTGAGAATTCATGCCATCATCCCAGTGACTTTTGGTCAAGCAAATAGTGAACTTAACCAACCTCTATCACATTATTGTGATATAGAATCTGCCAGTGCTGAAGATATACATTATTATATTGAAAAATAATGTGGCATGTTTTACTTTTTGGTTTCAGAACTTTTGGAAACTTATTTGCAAAGAAGTCTCTGCCGTAAAGATCTATAATCTTTTCAAAAACTAATTTGGGAAAATGCATAATAGGATCTTGAAAAACATTACATTCTAAGAAAAAGACCTAATATTATCACGAGCAGGCTAGAGTGATGGAGAGAATACTAAATGCTGACTGAGTGTTGTTTTCAATTTGATCAAGTGGCCATGTGACCTTCAATGGATGCTAGCTTCCCATGAGGCTTCCACTTCACATTAATGAAACAGCAAAATAATACCTACCTCAACTTCTTTCCAGGGCAATAGTGAAAAAAAATTGTTTGAAAAGAATGTAATATTTTAAGAGAGCATATTGTCCTTTATTCCCATAATAAAAGTAATCAGAATCTACATTATGAGGATCGCCTTGGAGTGGTATTAAGCATGACACTGAGAAATAGGCGATGCGAGTTTCAGTTATACCTTCTGAATTGATTATTGATTGACCTTGGAAAAGCTCCTTAACTTCTTTACATCTCTTTTGCTGCTTTTGTAAAAAGCACATGAAAAGACAATACCTTAATCATGGCAGGAAACTGGAAATTACAATCTTTTCAGGTTAAAACCACGTTTTGAAGTAAAATCTTTTAGTCTAGGATTTTTGAAGATAATGGATAATGAACTCTCAATAATAATAACAGTTTATTCTCAACAATAATAATACTTAAATTTATAGAAGCTCTACTTTATTTGGGAAATATACTACTTTATATGTATGCTATTGAATCTTCAGAAAAAAAAAAAAACTCTGAGAGATATTATTATCATCATTTCATTACTAAAAAGCCTGAATTTCAAAGGTAAAGTAACATTATCGAAGTCATATGGTATGATTCTAAAGCACCGGTTTTTAGCCATCATGTTTCAATCTTCTCAATATAATATAATAGCTCTGGGTATGAATAAAGAGTTTCAGTTTGATTCTGTAAAAGGTCAGTGGTAATTCAAGAGCAAAAACAATTTAGTCTTTATTTATAAGATGCAACAGATGTGGCCTACTTGATATTTTACCCCTCTTTTACTTTATATACACTGTGCCCAGCATATAGGAGCTATATTTTTTATACTTGAAACAGGGTTAATAGCACTCAGTTATATGATTTGACAGTCAGCTTATATATGCATTCATCTCACTTCAGACTTCTAAACCACACTGCCAAAATGCCCATTTTGGTTATGAGAAAATATATTAGAGGACTATGGAGAGAAGAAACCAAAGTCAGTTTAGGCATGAAATTGTTCTAAGCTGAGAATTTTGCCCATAGGAATTTTAAGCAGATATGTATCTACTCCTCAATGAATTAGAAACGTTTGTAGTTTCCTACATAATGCAGACCTGATGATTTTTTTCTTTTGTTCTTTATTCCTTAATTAGAATAATTATATTGAAAGGACCCTGCGAGACTTATAGCAGATTGTACTTTCCAACACAGCTGCAACAAGCATCTCCCAACCCTCACGCTTAACTCCAACGTAATCTTGTCTTTTTGTAAACTGCAAAGGATGGAACATGGGCAGAAAAACAGTTGTATATGTTACGTGTTACATGTCTCAGCCATTGAGTGAGGCAACAGCAGATCACAATTTATTTTTTCCTTAGCACTTTGAGAACTGACTCTACCTCTAAAAACATTTATTTATAGAATAAGCAAAGCAACCATTGAGAACTGACTATAGCCAAGAGTTGTCTAAGAAGGGTATTAAAAAGTATTCACCTCCTACATTCAACTGGAGCAAGAACAAGGGCATTTTCTACTATGGAAATAGGAGCAGGGGTTCAGAGAGAAGAGCAACTGGTGCTATAGCTCTCTGTTTTGTCCACTAGCTCAAATATTATATGCCAGAGGAAAAGTTGGGCATAAAAAATAAGATCTAAAGAGGACTTGAAACAAAGTCTGTGGTGCACATATAAATATATATGTGTGTATTTTTGCACTTATGTATTTCCCATATAATTGTTTCTAATGAAGTTCTCACAAAAAATGTCTATTTGTTATTTGCTTTCTTTATATTTCCTTTTGATGACTGGAGATTTTTATTTGTTTGTTTGCTTGTTTGTTTTGAGATGGAGTGTCGCTTTTGTTGCCCAGGCTGGAGTACAATGGCATGATCTCAGCTCACTGCAACCTCTACCTACCAGGCTCAAGTGATTCTCCTGCCTCGGCCTCCCAAGTAGCTGGGATCACAGGCGTGTGCCACCACATCCAGCTTATTTTGTATTTTTTTTTTAGTAGAGACGGATTTCTCCATGTTGGTCAGGTTGCTCTCGAACTTCCAACCTCAGGTGATCCACTGGCCTTGGCCTCCCAAAGTGATTAGGATTACAGGCGGAGGGACCACCATGCCCAGAGTGATTGGAACTTTTATAAAGACTAAGTTTTCAATGACTCATAGAGACCATAAGGACAAGTCTTTTATGAACTATAGAAATTCCTTTGGTAACAACCTTGGGAGGTGCCGATTAAAATCTGTTTCCATATTCCAGATAATAGGAAACTCATTATATTAGGGAATGGACTAGTTCATTATGGAATGCTTCACTGGAAGGATAAAATGATCTCTTACACACATGGGTCATAATTTTAGTGTATAAAACACCATTGAGTAGCGACTTCTCTATTTTATGATACCTTTTAAACACTATGAGTAGTATTGTGCCTGTCCAAATACTATTTCAAGAACTAAAAACTCCTCATTTTTTCCCTCCACCTTCTCACCAACTTGTGACATGGTTTTCTGGTTCCTCTGGGTAGTTTTTGAATAGATGCACAGTGATTGGTCAGTATTTTCTTTAAAATATTCTGTATATTTATATGAATGCAGAAGTGTTCTCTCAGGTACATATTATTTTGTCAAAAGTTTGGAAGAATCAAACAATAATGGATTAATTCCCATTAAGTTTGAAAGAGTACATAGTACAGTCCTTAGTAGTGTATAATTTAGAATCAGATTACTATGGTTTACATTGCTTTGCCCATATTTACTATGTACAACTGGATAATTTGATTATTTGTAACTACTGTATTATAATTTGTAAAATGAGGAGAATAATAATACCTATTTATAGAAAGTTTTTACATAATTTATTATATGCATAGGTCTATACAGTGCCTGGTATGTGTCAATTACTTTATAAGTGGTAGATATTATTAGGGTAACTATTTTTTAAAATGATTTGTTCATTCATTTACATTTATTGAACAAGAGCTTTTTAAGTTCTAACTATATCAGCCTGAATATAAACAAGTTGTTGCATTCATGAATTTTATACTCTATTTGAACTCTAAGATGTTTGATGTGTTATTTTGGTTTTACTGATACTTAAAAAAAAAAAGGCAACATGTGCCTCAAGGACTTGTATTAATCTGTTCTCATGCTGCTTTGAATAAATACTTGAGGCTGGGTAATTTATAAAGAAAATAGGTTTAATTGATTCATAATTCCACAAGGTTGGGGATGCCTCAAGAAACTTATAAGCATGGTGGAAGGCACTTCTTCACAGGGCAGTAGGAGAGAGAATGAGTTCACAGCAAATTGGGAGGCCCCTTTTAAAAACATCAGATCTCATGAGAGCTCACTCACTATCATGAGAATAGCATGGGGGAAATCATCCCCATGATTCAATTATCCCCACCTAGTTCTGCCCTTGACACATGGAGATTACTACAATTCAAGGTGACGTCTGGGTGGAAACACAGAGCCAAACCATATAAGGATTTTAAAAAGGTAATGTTTTCCTCTAAAATCCAAATTAATCCAGTGAAGGACACTAACAATAAAAAACATATAATCTAGCATTATCCAAGAGATTATCTCAATATCCTTGCTTAACACAAAAAAGCACAACAACCATACAGCAAATCTCCAGGCAGTCCTCACTTAAAGGCCATTTTCAACAAGACAGTTCCTAAAAGCCCATCTTTCTTTGTTTTCTACATCTGCTCAATATGTAATTATTGATACATAATATTTTATATATTTATAAAGTACATGTGATATTTTGCTTCATGCATAGAAGGTATAATGGTCAAGTCATGGTATGTGACATATTCATCACCTTGAGTGTTTATCATTTCTATGTGTTGGGAATATTTCAAATTCTCTCTTCTAGCTACTGTGAAATATACACTGCTGCAGTACAGTACATGATGCTGTAATCTGCCTCAGTCAGTAGAAATTATTACTTGCTTAGCTACATTTAAGAGTTGGGATGATCCTCATTATTTTTGTTTTGTATCCAAGCACATTACATAAGGTGTTTCATGTTTGCAAATACAAATTCTGCTCTATCTCCATGAACATTTATTGATATAGATAAACATTCCCTCTCTAAATGCTTTTAAAAAGCAATCATAATTTATATGTAGTGTAGGCTTTCAAATTTCAAAAAGGCTTATCCAACTTGATCAAACATAAAACATATTTAAAGTGCCAGTTATCTTAAACCTAAGATTTATAGTAATAATTTATGACCTGCTTCATCTCGCTTATTAATGAAACCAGGCTTGTACATCCATAATAATGAATAATTATACTCTGTCATTGTAAGCTAATTTTCAAAGATTCTTTACATGGAGATAATCCCACCTTCACCCTTCAGAAAAAAAACAAAAACAAAAACAAAAGCAAAAACACTGTGGCAAATTAGGGTTTTACTATTATCATGTAAAATGATGTCATAAGATGGGCCATCCAAGACTGATACCATCAGGGAACTATACTCCTATCTTTCTGATCAGTCATCTTTAGATTATCTTTATTGACTTGTAGTCATGGGATAGCTGATTCAGCTTCTTGTCAGTGAAGGTCATTGGAAGAAGTAATAGTTGAGCTCAGAGCTCCTAAATTATAAAAGTGTTAGCCACACGACTTGTTAGAATAAGAGAAGTGCAGGAAGAGGGGACAGAAAATGGAGATAGTGATAAGCTCAAATGTTCAAAAGAAAGAAAGCAGGCTAGTGCAATGGGCCATGGTGATCAATGGAAATATGGTATAATAAGAGATCACAGGTCATTTGGAATCTTGGAGTCATGAGAAGCAGGATGATTTCTGTTCTAGAAATCCAGTAATGTTTCCAGGCATGGAATTGATATGTTCTAATTTACCATATTAAAGAGCATCTTGGCTTCCATGTAGAGAACATAAGATAAACCACTAAAGACATTACTGACATAAGAAAGCCAAATTAAAAATTTATTTTGGCCATTGTGGAAGAGAGTGTGGTGATTCCTCAAAGGCCTAAAGATATAAATACCATTTGACCCAGCAATTGCATTACTGGGCATATACCCAGGAAATAAAAATCATTCTGTTATAAAGACACATGCATGTGTATGTTCATTTTAGCACTATTCACAATAGCAAAGACATGGAATCCACCTAAATGCCCATCAATGGAAGGCGGGTTAAAGAAAACGTGGTACATATACAACACGGGATTCCATGCAGCCATAAAAATTAATGAGATCATGTCTTTTGCAGGGACATGGGTGGAGCTGGAAGCCATTATCCCTAGCAAATTAACATAGGAACAACAAAAAAAAAAAATGCCACATGTTCTCACATATAAATGGGAGCTAAATGGTGAGAATACATGGGCATATAGAGGGGGCAACACACAGTAGGAGCTTTTGTAGGATGGAGGATGGAGGGTGGGAAAAGGGAGAGGATCAGGAAAAATAACTAATGAATACTAGGCTTAATACCTGGGAGATGAAATATTCTGTACAACAAGCCCATGACAGAAGTTTACTTATGGAGCTAGCCTGTTCTTCTACCATTGAGCTTATAATGGTTTAAAACAAACAGAAAAACCCAAAATGTAGCTGTGCTCACAGGACAGTGGTATCTGTGATAAACTGTTAACCTTCTTGTGACAAAAAATGGGTTATCTTTCTCGTTTCCCCCTAAATTAAACTATGGACACTAAAACATAATTTTAATATAGACAAGGCAAGAAAATAGATAAGATGATCTACAATGCCATTTGTATATATTGTTCCTTATTTCCATCTGCTGCTACTTGCTCAGGTAGTTTTACAATAAATCTATCATAGCAATAGCTGGAGATAAATGAGGAATCCAAGCCCTGATCTCCCAAAGAATTTTGACTTGGGATAGGAACTAAAGTCTCAAAGCTTGTTCTCTACTTCTTTGCTTTGTTTTTTGTTTTTCTTTGAGTCTCCTGAGTAACTGGGATTACAGGCATGCACCACCACGCCCAGCTAATTTTATATTTTTAGTAGAGATGAGGTTTCTCCATGTTAGTCAGGCTGGTCTCTAACTCCTGATCTCAGTTGTTCCGCCTGCCTTGACCTCCCAAAGTGCTGGGATTACAGGCATAAGCCACCATGCCCACCCTCCACACTTCTTTAAAAAAGTCCTTTCTGTCTTAATAAAAGTCCTTTTGTTCCACAGTTTTGCAGATTTCTAGGTTTTTAAAATATGAAATATATTCTTAATAAAAACCTAATAAATAGTCATAGTTTCCTCTTATTAAATGACTACAACATTCCAGATACCGTGTTAAAGTCTTTATGTTTCTCATCACATTTAACCTTCTAGAATATAAGCCCCATGTGGAGAATGAGGTCTGTTTTGCTCATTCTTCCCTTCCTGGTATATATAGACTTCAAGTCTGTTGCCATTTCACCATTATTTGTTGAATATGAGATTAATCTTCACAAAACCCCTGTACATGGGCGTTATTTGACCCTCTTTACTTGTTGGGAAACTAAGGCTTAACAAGTTTTAGCAACTCACTGAAATCTGTATAGCTGGCAATGGAGTTCAGTCAGGCCCCAGCCCTCTGGTTCAGGAGCCTATATCTTTAGTTTTTCCTGCCTCCATTGTCCAATACGTATCCCATTAAATATTTTAAAGCCCTGAAAATATCTTTAAAATAAATGTATGTTCCCATGTGGCTCATATTATACTTTAAGTTTGCCATATAATTATCAGTAATAACGGTAGTTTTAAAAATATGTATCCCTGAACCTGAAGCATTTGGGTCATTACTTTGGTGAAATGGTATTGTCAGTGATTATTTACTTTGAAATGTAAATAAC
The DNA here is from genome assembly GCF_009761245.1 of Sapajus apella. NCBI lineage: Eukaryota > Metazoa > Chordata > Mammalia > Primates > Cebidae > Sapajus > Sapajus apella. The sequence continues at coordinate 33,013,266 of NW_022436945.1, forward strand.
AAATAACTCCGAAGATCTGATGTTTCCCAAAAATACTTTTTTTTTTCCTAGCCAATTAATATATTTACATTTCACTGAAGGGGAGGTTTTTTTTTAAAGTATAGATATTTTCTTCAGAACGTGTATGTTCTTTTCTGCTTAACTCTGAAAAGAAATCTAAATAGTGTAGTGTAACATATCAAAGCCTAAATTTTTCCCAGTGCAGTACCTAAGTCCATCTTCCAAAAACGAAAAAGAAAAAAACATTATATTACCCATACAAGAAGGCTTTTATTTTAACAAATGGATTAACCACCCAAAAATACTATTAGGGTGTCCCTTAACTATTCACCTCATTTATAGACACATAGACGAATGTTAAGCTTATATTTTCCTATCCCCACCTCCTCTCTCTCTCTTTCTCTCTTCTACACACACACACACACACACACACACACACACACACACACACACACACACCTCTGTTCCATTATTAGGGGAATTATATACTCTCTTTCTTTATAGAGGTTGAAAAACCTAATTGATTATTTTGGAATGTTTCTATGTTTTAAAATACATAACCACCTTTAGAGATTCTAAGTTCACTTTTTTCTAAAGTTACCAGCAGAGCATAATGCTTGCTAGAATGATTCTACTTCCAAATGAAGAAAGATTGAGCATTATGAAAAGGTGATGCTTTGCACATCCATCAATCACAGACTCTCTTACAACTTGGAAATTTCACAGTACCTAATTTCAATAAAGCAATGTTACTGAGGCATGCAGTTTTGCTATTTTTAAATTGAAAAAGACACTAAACATTCTAAGCTGAAATATAATTTCAATGTTTTTTCTGGAGTAAATAAGTATTTCAAGGGCTCAAAGACTGTGTTTCCTCTGTCCTTTCCTTGAAAGCTACATGGTATATGTTCAGTACATTTTTTAAAAAAAGACATCATATTTATTTCATTATTATTCTGTTAATATTCACATAACTTCTAGGCACTGTAAAATTACTGCATGTAAAATTTCAAATATGTTAATTTACTATATTTTATTGCAGCTCTAATAACTATTACCCAACAGTTAATAATTATTTTAATAGAATTCTAGAAGAATTGACATAAAATGGTTTTCTGCTACAATCATTTCTCTAGAAAAGCCATTACCTGAATTATGTCAACTAGGTAATTATCTAAATTTCAATGAGCTTTGAGAGAAGTACAGTCTGTATCCTTTGCTAGCCAGGCTTTATATATGTTTTCTCTAAGAGAAACTATGTAATATTTTTTTCCAACTTTCTTTATATGATTTATTTTCCATTTGATAAAATCATAACTTTTTATATTATCTCAAAAAATGAAATCATAGAACAAAGTTGTTTTTATAGATGTATTTATTTTCAACCTATTTTCACAAAGGGTATAGTATTTCTTACATATAATACAAAAGATAAAATGAATAGAAATAGAATTTAAAGCAAGATAAGTTTAAGAATATAAGGTGGTCAATAAGATTAGCATGGAGAATTGGAGAATTAAGAGCAGGTAATCCTCAACAATGGCTAAAAATAGCACCACACATGTGTTCCATACTTCAATGATGGACATTAGGAAAACATGTCATTTTCCAGCTTAAGGTTATTCTGGTCATCACTATGTTATGTGGGTTATTTGGTAGACAGAATTCTAAAATAGTCTTGGGCCTGGTATAACTACAAATACTTTCACTTATTCAATCAAACTCATTCAATTCAAAGTAGCCTAAGTATTGCTGTGAAGAGATTTTACAGACAAATTAAATTATTAATTAACCTTAAATAAATAGATTATCTTGGTGAGCTTGACCTAATCACATGAACCTTTTAAATCAGGGTCTCAATGACAAAAACAGAAATGTCAAAGATCAGAGGTGTGAGATGAATTCAATGCGAGGAAAATTCTCTGTAGCTAGACTTGAATGTGTTAGGAATCATGTTACATGGAATATAGTCAACTTGGAGGAGTTCAAAATGAACTCTGGCAAATAGCCAGAAAGGGGATGGAAACCTCAGACCCACAGCTACAAGAAAAGAATTACGCCAACCTAAATGAGCTTAGGAGCTTACATTTACCTTGACTATTCAAACATGAACTCAACTCACCCAATACCTCATTCCAACCTTGTGAAACACTGAATAAAGATCATTACCATATTGTACTAAGTCCACAATACTTGAGCTAATGAGTGTTATACGTATTGTGTGGTAATTTGTTACACAGCAACAAAAACTAATATACTGTACAACTCCCAGTCTATAACTCGCCATTCATTTTTTTAAATATACTAAAAGTTCTGGGATACATGTGCAGACCGAGCAGGTTTGTTACAAAGGTATAGAAGTGTTATGGTGGTTTGCTGTACCCATCAATCCATCATCTAGGTTTTAAGCCCCACATGCATTAGGTATTTCTTCTAATGCTAACCCTCCCCTTTCCCCCCACCTTTTGAAAGGCCCCAGTGTGTGATGTTCCCCTCTCTGTGTCCATGTGTTCTCATTGTTCAACTCTGAATTGTGAGTGAGAACATTCAGTGTTTAGTTTCCTCTTCCTGTGTTAGTTTGCTGACAATGATGGTCTCCAGTTTCATCCTTGTCCCTGCAAGATACATGTTCCTGAAAAGGACATGAACTCATTCTTTTTTACATGAACTCATTCTTTTTTACATTCTTTATTTCTATTGTATTCAATGGTGTATATGTACCACGTTGTCTTTATCTAGTCTATACTTCATGGGCATTTGGGCTGGTTTCAAGTCTGCTATTGCAAATAGTGCAGCAGCAATAAACATACGTGTGCATGTGTCTTTATAACAGAATTATTTATACTCCTTTGGGTGTATACTCAGTAATGCGATTGCTGGGTCAAATGGTATTTCTGGTTCTAGATCCTTGAGAAATTTCCATACTGTCTTCCACTATGGTTGAACTAATTTATACTCCCAAAAGTGTAAAAGAGTTTCTATTTCTCCACATCCTCTCCAGCATGTTGTTTCTTGACCTTTTGAAGATCGTCATTCTAACTGGCATGAGATAGTATCTCACTGCGGTTTAAATTTGCATTTCTCTAATGACCAGTGATGATGAGCTTTTTTTTTTTTTTTTCATGTTTGTTGGCTCCATAAATGTCTTCTTCTGAGAAGTGTCTGATCAAATGCTTTGCCTAGTTTTTAATGGGGTTGTTTTTTCTGGCAAATTTTTTTAAGTTCCTTGTAGATTCTGAATATTAGCTGTTTGTCAGATGGATAGATTACAAAAATGTTCTCCCATTCTGTAGGTTGCATGTTCACTCTGATGATAGTTTCTTTTGCTGTGCAGATGTCCTTTAGTTTAATTAGATCCCATGTGTCGATTTTGGCTTCTGTTGCCATTGCTTTTGGTGTTTCAGTCATGACGTCTTTGCCCATGCCTACATCCTGAATGATATTGTCTACGTTTTCTTCTAGAATTTTTATGATTTTAGGTCTTATGTTTAAGTCTTTAACCCAACTTGGGTTAATTTTTGTATAAGGTGTAATAAAGGTATTCAGTTTCAGTTTTCTGCATATGGCTAGCCAGTTTTCCCAACACCATTTATTAAATAGGTTATTCTTTCCCCATTGCTTATTTTTATCAGGGTCGTCAAAGATCAGATGGTTGTAGATGTGTAGTATTTTTTCTGAGGACTCTGTTCTGTTCCATTGGTATGTATCTGTTTTGGTGACAGTGTCATGCTGTTTGGTTACTGTAGCTTTGTAGTATAGTTTTAAGTCAGGTAGCATGATGTCTCCATCTTTGTTCTTTCTGCTTAGGATTGTCTTATATATACGGGCTCTTTTTTTTTGTTCCATATGAAATTTAAATTAGTTTTTTTCTAATTATGTGAAGGAAGTCAATGGTAGATTGCTTGGAACAGCATTGAATCCATAAATTACTTTGGGCCATGTGGCCATTTTCATGATATTGATTCTTCCTATCCATGAGCATGGAATGTTTTTCCATTTGTTTGTGTCCTCTCTAATTTTCTTGAGCAGTGATTTGTAGTTCTCCTTGAAGAGATCCTTCACATGTCTTATAAGTTGTATTCCTATGTATTTTATTGTCTTTATAGGAATTGTGAATGGGAGTACACTCATGATTTGACTCTTTGCTTGTCTATTACTGGTGTATATGAATGTTTTATGACTTTTGCACATTGACTTTGTATCCTGAGACTTTGCTGAAGTTGCTTATCAGCCTAAGAAGTTTTTGGGCTGAGATAATGGGGTTTTCTAAATACACAATCATGTCATCTGCAAATAGAGACAATTTGACTTCCCCTCTTCTTATTTGAACACAATTTATTTCTTTCTATTTCATGATTGCCCTTGTTGTGTAACATACACCAAGTTGTTTTCTGCAGAAAAGTCTTGTATATGTCCATGGTGTCCACTGTCCCACATAAATCTCAATTTGCTTATATATCCTTAGATTCTTTAACTTTCAAAAGAGATATTAACCTAAATATCTTTTCAGTTGACTTTTATGTGCACATAGTTCTGCACTTAAATAGAAGTATAGGATATCTGCATTCACAGCCTTATCAAGGAAAAACTTATAAAATCTCTGACTCCCAACATTCAACAAAAGGCAAGTTGAGAGAAACAGTACTCCTGAGGATTGCCTGAAATCTTGACCACCCTTCTCTCCTTTTGAGTGTTCTTTAAGGTGCTTGCAATTTAAGCCAAACATTCATTCATTACATAGCCAGACTATATGATTCTGAGCCTTCCACACTCAACAATCAATTTTAATAAGATGTGCTTTGTGTTTTTTGGGATCAAGAATCACTTTCAATAAAATGTGTTTTCTGCTTTTGCTCGAGTTGATTTTTCTTGGGCAATTTTAGCACATTTTTTCTTTTTATATTTTTATATTTTGACAGTACCATGCTGTTTTGGTTACTGCAGCTTTGTAGTATAGTTTGAAGTCAGGTATTCTATTTATAATTCTTCTAGGACTTGCATTGGCAAAAGTTTGTCCGTCTACAATACTTGGCCTTTAAGACTGCCTACTACGTCATCAAATAGCCAATAGATTGGGCAAGAGAATGCATATAAGATAAAAAGGAAGGCATTTAGATCCCAGGCTTGAATTGTCATACCTCACTTGTCTTCGCATTCGAATGGTCAGGACTCTGTTCCATGTCCACATCTTATTCCAAGAGCATCTGACAAATATATTTAGCTATGTACCCATGAATAAAGAAATAAAGTGAAATGAGTTTCACATCTTGCTAGTCTCTGTTGATCTCTTCAAAATGAACAGGAATACAGAGCATGCCTTTGTCTTCTTTTTCTCTCTCACCTTTTAAAACTGCACTAATTTTACCTTTTATTTATTTATTTTTTGTTTGTTTGTTGTGTATTTAAGTTCTCTTAAGTTTTTAGAACAAGGTATGATGTTAATCAATCATCAAGTAAATAACACAACTGTGTAGTCTGGGAGATAGAAACAATAGTTATTTCAGTGGGTTCCTGTAAAAATCTAATATAGCATTACATATAAAGCAAAAAGAACAGTGCTTAATCATAGTAAATATAGAAAATGTTAATATCCCTATGTTGCAATTGTTACTTGCAGTATTATAATGAAAAAAAAATTAAAATAACTGCTTAGGAGATAAATGGCTCTTCCTAGAGTTAAGATCTAAGATATACTGTGTTAGACCATTGTTGCATTGCTATAAGGAAATGCTTGTGACTGGGTAATTTATAAATAAAAGAAGGTTAAGTGGCTCACAGTTATGTATGTTGTACTAGCATAGTGCTAGCATCTTCTCAGCCTTTCGGGAGGCTTCAGGGATATTTTACTCATGGCAGAAGGTGAAGTGGGAGCAGGCATGCCATATTGCAAACGCAGGAACAAGAGGAATCAAGTGGGAGAGAGGAAGATGCCACACAGTTTTAAACAACCAGATCTTGTGAGAACTCACTCACTGTCTCAAGGACAGCACCAAACCATGAAGGATCTGCTTCCATGACCTAAACACCTTCCACGAGACCCCACCTCCAATGCTAGGGATTATATTTCAGCATGAGATTTGAGTGGGACAAATATCCAAACTGTTTTATACTTCTCCAGGTCCCCCAAATTTTGTATGCTTCTCACATTTCAAAATACAACCACTCATTCTTAATAGTCCACTAAAATCTGAATCCAATCTAGTATCACTTGAAAGTCCAATATCCAAGGTCTCATCTGAGTTGAATTCCTTCCTCCCATAAACCTGCAAAATCAAAACAAATTATTTTCAAGATATAATGGGGTACAGGCATTGGGTAAGCATTCCCATTCCAAAAGATAAATCAGCCAAAATAAAGGGGCTACATGCCCCACACAAATCCAAAACTCAGCAGGGCAGTAGTTAAATCTTAAAGCTCAAAAATAATTTCTCTTGATTCCATGTACCACATATTTGGCACACTGGTGCAAGAGGTGGGCTATCAAGGCCTTGAGCAGCTCCAACCTGTGACTTTTCAGGATTCACTCCCTGTGGCTACTCTGAGGGGCTGCAGTTGAGTGCCTGTGGCTTTTCCAGGCACAGGTAGAGCCAATGGCTCTACCATTCTGGGAGGTTTTAGGATCATGGCTCCTTACCACAGATTCATTAGGCAGTGCACCACTGGGGACACTGTGTGGGGGCTCCAACCTTACATTTCCCCTTGGTATTGCCCTAGTAGAGGTTCTCTGTGAAGTCTCAACCCCTGCAGCAGGTTTCTGCCTGGGGACCTTGGCTTTCCCATATATCCTCTGAAATCTAGGTGGAGGCAGCCAAGCCTCCTTCACTCTTGCACTCTACAAACCCACAGGCTTAACACCACAGGGATACTGCCACGGTTATCGTTTGCACCCTCCAGAGCAATGGCCCAAGCTATACCTGGGGATCTTTTACCCACAGCTTATACTGGATTTGCCAGGATATAAGGAGTGACCTCCTAGGGTGACTAAGGGCAATGTTGCCCTGGACCTGGCATCTGAAACCATTTAGTCCTTCTGGGCCTCTGGGTCTGTGATGGGAGAAATTGCTTTGATGATCTCTGAAATGCCTTTAAGACTTTGTTTCCATTGTATTGGCTCTTAGCACCTGGCTCTCTGTTAGACACATAAATATCTCTAGCAAGTGGTTTCTTTGTAATCTACTTGGATTCTTACCATGAAACTTGGATTTTTTTTTTCTACCATATGGACAGGATGCACATTTTCTAGTTTTACACTGTTTCCTCTTTTAATATAAACTCCAACTTTGAGTTATTTCTTTGCTCCTGCCTCTGAGCATAGGCTGTTAGAAGCCACAAGGCAACATCTTAAGTACTTTGCTACTGCACAGAAATTTATTCTGTGGGTTGGGCATAGTGGCTCACACCTGTAATCCCAGTACTTTGGGAGGCCAACACAGGCAAATCACTTGAGCCCAGGACATCAAGACAAGCCTGGGCAACATGATGAAACTCCATCTCTATCAAAAATTATAAAAAGTTTAGTCAGATGTCATGGTGTGTTCCTGTAGTCCCAGCTACTCAGGAGGCTGAGGTGATAGGATAACTTGATCCCGGGAAGTTGGGGCTACAGTAAGCCATGATTGTGCCATTGCACTCCAGTCTTGGTGACACAGCAAGATCCTGTCTTAAAAAAATAAGAAAGAAGGAAAAAAAAATTCTTCCTCCAGATATTTTAAATTATCACCCTTAAATTCAAAGTTCCATGATCCCTAGGGCATGGACACAAGACGGCAAAGCTGTTTGTTAATGCATAACCAGTGTGATCTTTGATCCAGTTCTCAATAACTTCCTCATTTCTATTTGAGACCCCATCAACCTAGACATCACTGTTTGTATCACTATCATCATTTTGGTCACAACTATTTAACCAGTCTCTAAGAAGGTCTAAACTTTCGCTCATCTTCCTATCTTCTTCTGAGCATTCCAAATTCATCCAACCTCTGCCTATTATTTTTATTATCTCCTCCACATTTCAGGAATCTTTATAACAGTACCTCATTCCTGGTACCAGTTTTCTGTGTTAGGCCATTCTTGCACTGCTGGAAAGATTTATTATAAAATACCTTTCTTTATAAAATATTCAGGGCTGGGTAATTTAGAAAAAAAAAAGAGAGATTTAATTGTTTTATGGTACTGTAGACTGTACAGGCATGACTCCATTATCTGCTCAGCTTCTGGGGAGGCCTCAAGGAACTTTTGCTCACGGTGGAAAGTTAAGTGGGTGCACTCATGTCACATGGTAAAAGCAGGGGCAAGAGGGAGCAAGTGGGGATGGTGGGAAAAGAGCACACACTTTTAAACAAGCAGATCTCATGAAAACTCACTCCCTACCTCAAGGAAGAAGTAGGCTATAAGAAATCCAACACCATGACCCAAAAACCTCCCACCAGGTCCCATCTCCTACATTTGGGATTATATTTTAACATGAGATTTGGGTGAGAAAAAATATCCAAAGTATATCAAATATGTTGCTGTTCAGTCTTCATAAAGTGTATATGATATTCTTGGCAATGATACATATGGCCATGAGTTTCATAAAGTTCTTATTCATAACATCCTACATTGTAAATCAAAGAAATAAACTGAGTCCATTTTATTGGATGCAATGTTAATTAAAGATCAAGCAATGCGATTCATTTTTGCCTGTTCTAGCTTCATCTTACGGTGAAATTTTGAATACCTATAGAAGTGGATACCTCCAGGAATTCTGCCATTAAATCCGTTTTTATAAGTAGAATTTTCATAAGTTGGGCAACAAAAACTTTAAAGTTTTATTTTTTTCAAGAATCTGGAAAGCATATATTTTATGTTATTACTTAATGAAGAATTCAGTCGTTAATAGTCAACCAAGAATGATAGTTTGATCTCATATACATAGATAATTATTTCATAGTTCTTCTTCAGCTATTGAGTTTTCACCATAAATGTTTCCTCTGCCACCAATAAATTCCAAACCAGAGAACAATACAATGATTTGTATTAGAAATGGGAGGAATGAACTATTATAATGCAGATATTTTAAGATATTACTGAAATTAATCTTTATTCTCTGACATATAGCATTTAAACTCAAAATTCATATAATGTCAATTAGGAAAGAAAAGCCAGATTGTAACTAAATTATGCATGGGGTCACTGATTGCATTTTGACTTACAATACTGTATCACTAGAATGCTACAACTTTCCTCATGACCATTTTTGTTAAAAACAAATCTTTAAAAAACCATAAAGTTCTTGTGTCAGTTTGCTCAGAATGATGGTTTCCAAATTCATCCGTGTCTATGTGGACTTGAACTCATTGTTTTTTATGGCTGCATAGTATCAAACACTGCATGTTCTCACTCATAGATGGGTGTTGAACAATAAGAACACATGGACGCAGGGAGGGGAGCATCACACACTGGGGTCTGTTTTGGGGGGAATAGGGGAGGGACAGTGGGGGTAGGGAGGTTGGAGAGGGATAACATGAGGAGAAATGCCAGATATAGGTAATGGGGGAATGGAGGCAGCAAACCACATGCCATGTATATACCTATGCAACAATCCTTAACGTTCTGCACATATACCCCAGAACCTAAAATACAATTTAAAAAAACCACAAAGTTATTTTGTAGAGTGTATAAATAAAAGATAAGTAAATAATCTACACCCACAAGCTTCCAAAACAAATTTTGGGCAAATAAGAAAAATAAAATCTGTATTGGGAGGATGAGATCAAGAGAAATGGGGGGTGAGAGACCGAAAAAATATATAATTGCTTTCATAATGAAGTTACAAATATCCCAAAGTATTGCCATTGTATTAGTTTTCCTGGTTTAAGCATGAACACTTCATAATTTTTTGTATAACTTTTATTGTTTGATGATTTTTTACTCCAAAATATCATGTTACTATGTTACTTGGAAATGTTGGTTTTCTGAGTTTAAATTTATGCCAACTTTAGACAACAGAAAAACTTAAACATATGTGTATTAGTCCATTCTCATGCTGCTATGAAAAAATATCTGAGACTGGATGCCTTATAAAGGAAAAAGATTTAATCGACTCACAGTTGTGCATGGCCTGGGAGGCTTCAGGAAACTTACAACTATGGAGGAAAAGGAAGCAAACACGTCCTTCTTCATATGGCAGCAGAAATGAGAGGAATAAGAGCCCAGCAAAGGGAAAAGCTCCTTATAAAATGATTAGATCTGTTGAGAAGTCATTATTATGAGAACAGCATGGAGGTAACTGCCCCCCATGATTCAATTATTTCCCACTGGATCCCACTCATGGGGATTATGGGAACTACAATTCAAGATGAAATTTGGGTGGGAACATGGCCAGACTATATCAATATAGTTTATACTCTCTGGAAAGAGTAATTAATTTTTATCCATTTTCATGTACTTTGAATTATTTTTGGCCATTTTTTCCCATTTATTTATTTTATTGCATTTTAGGTTTTGGGGTACATGTGAAGAACATGCAAAATTGTTGCATAGGTACACACGTGGCAGTGTGATTTGCTGCCTTCCTCCCCATCACCTACATCTGGCATCTCTCCCCTTGCTATCTCTCCCCAGCTCCCCACCACCCACTGTCCCTCCCCTGTATCCCCCCAAATGACCCCTGTGTGTAGGGGTCCCCTCCCTGTGTCCATGTGTTCTCATTGTTCAACACCCGCCTATGAGTGAGAACATGTGGTGTTTGATCTTCTGCTCTTCTGTCAGTTTGCAGAGAAAAATGGTTTCCAGGTTCATCCATGTCCCTACAAAGGACCCAAATTCATAGTTTTTGATGGCTGCATAATATTCCATGGTGTATATGTGCCACATTTTCCCTATCCAGTGTATCGTCGATGGGCATTTGGGTTGGTTCCAGGTCTTTGCTATTGTAAACAGTGCTGTAATGAACATTCGTGTGCACGTGTCCTTATAGTAGAACGATTTGTAATCCTTTGGATATATACCCAATAATGGGATTGCTGGGTCAAATGGAATTTCTATTTCTAGGTCCTTGAGGAATTGCCACACTGTCTTCCACAAGGGTTGAACTAATTTACACTCCCACCAACAGTGCAAAACTGTTCCTATTTCTCCACATCCTCTCCAGCATCTATTGTCTCCAGATTTTTTAATGATCGCGATTCTAACTGGCGTGAGATGGTATCTCAACGTAGTTTTGATTCACATTTCTCTGATGACCAGTGATGATGAGCATTTTTTCATATGTTTGTTGGCCTCACATATGTCTTCTTTTGTAAAGTGTCTGTTCATATCCTTTGCCCACTTTTGAATGGGCTTGTTAGTTTTTTTCTTGTAAATCTGTTTTAGTTCTTTGTAAATTCTGGATATCAGCCCTTTGTCAGATGGGTAAAGTGCAAAAATTTTTTCCCAATCTGTTGGTTGCTGATTCACTCTAATGACTGTTTCTTTTGCTGTGCAGAAGCTGTGGAGTTTGATTAGGTCCCATTTGTCTATTTTGGCTTTTGTTGTCAATGCTTTTGGTGTTTTGGTCATGAAGTCCTTGCCTACACTTATGTCCTGAATGGTTTTGCCTAGATTTTCTTCTAGGGTTTTTATGGTGTTAGGTCTTATGTTTAAGTCTTTAATCCATCTGGAGTTAATTTTAGTGTAAGGTGTCAGGAAGGGGTCCAGTTTCTGCTTTCTGCACATGGCTAGCCAGCTTTCCCAACACCATTTATTGAACAGGGAATCCTTTCCCCATTGCTTGTTTTTGTCTGGTTTGTCAAAGATCAGATGGTTGTAGATATGTTGTGTTACTTCTGAGACCTCTGTTCTGTTCCATTGGTCTATATCTCTGTTTTGGTACCAGTACCATGCTGTTTTGATTACTGTAGCCCTGTAGTATAGTTTAAAGTCCGGTAGTGTGATGCCTTCTGCTTTGTTTTTTTTGCTTAGAATTGACTTGGCTATGCGGGCTCTCTTTTGGTTCCATATGAAGTTTAAGGTGGTTTTTTCCAGTTCTGTGAAGAAGGTCATTGGTAGCTTGATGGGGATAGCATTGAATCTGTAAATTACTTTGGGCATTATGGCCATTTTCACGATATTGATTCTTCCTAACCATGAACATGGAATGTTTCTCCATCTGGTTGTGTCCTCTCTTATTTCATTGAGCAGTGGCTTGTAGTTCTCCTTGAAGAGGTCCTTTACGTTCCTTGCTCGTTGTATTCCTAGGTATTTTATTCTCTTTGTGGCAATTGTGAATGGAAGTTTGTTCTTGATTTGGCTCTCTTTAAGTCTGTTATTGGTGTATAGGAATGCATGTGATTTTTGCACATTGATTTTGTATCCTGAGACTTTGCTGAACTTCCTTATCAGTTTCAGGAGATTTGGGGCTGAGACGATGGGGTCTTCTAGATATACAATCATGTCGTCTGCAAATAGAGACAATTTGACTTCCTCCTTTCCTATTGGAATGCTCTTTATTTCTTTTTCTTGCCTGATTGCTCTGGCTAGAACTTCTAATACTATATTGAATAGCAATAGTGAGAGAGGGCACCCTTGTCTGGTGCCACATTTCAAGGGGAATGCTTCCAGTTTTGCCCATTCAGTGTGATATTGGCTGTTGGTTAGTCATAAATAGCTTTTATTATTTTGAGATATGTTCCATCAATACCTAGCTTATTGAGGGTGTTTAGCATAAAGGGCTGTTGAATTTTGTCAAAGGCCTTCTCTGCATCAATTGAGATAATCATGTGGTTTTTGTCTTTGGTTCTGTTTATGTGGTGAATTACGTTTATAGACTTGCATATGTTGAACCAGCCTTGCATCCCTGGGATGAAGCCGACTTGATCATGTTGGGTAAGCTTTTTGATGTGCTGTTGCAATCGGCTTGTCAGTATTTTATTGAAGATTTTTGCATCTACCTTCAACATGGATATTGGCCTGAAGTTTTCTTTTCTTGTTGAGTCTCTGCCAGGTTTTGGAATCAGGATGATGTTGGTGTCATAAAATGATTTGGGAAGAATTCCCTTTTATTGTATTGTTTGGAATAGTTTCAGAAGAAATGGTACCAGCTCCTCTTTGTATGTCTGGTAGAATTCGGCTGTGAACCTGTCTGGGCCTGGGCTTTTTTTGGGTGGTGAGCTCTTAATTGCTGCCTCAACTTCAAACCTTCTTATGGGTCTGTTAAGGGTTTCGGCTTCTTCCTGGTTTAGGCTTGGGAGGAGGCAAATGTCCAGGAATTTATCCATTTCTTCCAGGTTTATTAGTTTGTGGTCATAGAGTTGTTTGTAATAATCTCTGATGATGGTTTGTATTTCTGTGGAATCTGTGGTGATATCCCCTTTATCGTTTTTTGTTGCATCAATTTGGTTATTCTCTCTTTTCTTTTTTATTAATCTGGCTAGTGGTCTGTCTATTTTGTTGATCTTTTCAAAAAACCAACTCCTGGCTTTATTGATTTTTTGAAGGGTTTTTTGTGTCTCTATCTCCTTCAGTTCTGCTCTGATCTTAGCTATTTCTTGTCTTCTGCTAGAGTTTGAGGTTTTTTGATCTTGCTCCTCTAGTTTTTTCAGTTTTAACGATAGGGTGTCAATTTTCGATCTCTCCTTGCTTCTCATGTGGGCACTTATTGCTATATATTTTCCTCTAGAGACTGCTTTAAATGTGTCCCAGAGATTCTGGTATGTTGTGTCTTCATTCTCGTTGGTTTCGAAGAACATCTTTATTTCTGTCTTCATTTCATTGTTTATCCAGTCAACATTCAAGAGCAAGTTGTTCAGTTTCCATGAAGCTGTGCGGTTCTGGTTTAGTTTTAGAATCCTGAGTTCTAACTTGATTGCACTGTGGTCTGAGAGACGGTTTGTTACAATTTCCGTTCTTTTGCATTTGCTGAGGAGTGATTTACTCCCAATTATGTGGTCAATTTTAGAGTAAGTGTGATGTGGTGCTGAGAAGAATGTATATTCTGTGGATTTGGGGTGGAGAGTTCTGTAAATGTCTATTAGGTTTGCTTGGTCCAGGTCTAAGTTCAAGTCCTGGATATCCTTGTTAATTTTCTGTCTGGTCGATCTGTCTAATAATGACAGTGGGGTGTTAAAGTCCCCCATTATTATTGTGTGGGAGTCTAAGTCTCTTTATAAGTCATTAAGAACTTGCCTTATGTATCTGGGTGCTCCTGTATTGGGTGCATATATATTTAGGATCATTAGCTCTTCTTGCATTGATCCTTTTACCATTATGTAATGTCCCTCTTTGTCTCTTATGATCTTTGTTGCTTTAAAGTCTAATTTATCAGAGATGAGAATTGCAACTCCTGCTTTTTTTTGCTCTCCATTTGCTTGGTAAATCTTCCTCCATCCCTTTATTTTGAGCCTTTGTGAATCCTTGCATGTTAGATGGGTTTCCTGGATACAGCACACCGATGGGTTTTGTCTTTTTATCCAATTTGCCAGTCTGTGTCTTTTGATTGGGGCATTTAGTCCATTTACATTTAGGGTTAATATTGTTATATGTGAATTTGATACTGCCATTTTGGTGCTAGCTGGCTGTTTTGCCCTTTAGTTGAGCTGGTACTTGTTGTTCCTTTATATGTGTAGAGCTTCTTTCAGGAGCTCTTGTACAGCTGGCCTGGTGGTGACGAAATCTCTGAGTAAGTACATGTTCCCAAAGGATTTTATTTTTCCTTCACTTATGTAGCTTAGTTTCGCTGGATAGGAGATTCTGGGTTGAAAGTTCTTTTCTTTAAGGATGTTGAATATTGGCCCCCACTCTTTTCTGGCTTGTAGGGTTTCTGCTGAGAGATCTGCTGTGAGTCTGATGGGCTTCCCTTTGTGGGTAACCCGACCTTTCTCTCTGGCTGCCCTTAGTATTTTCTCCTTCATTTCGACCCTGGTGAATCTGACGATTATGTGCCTTGGGGTTGCTCTTCTTGACGAATATCTTAGTGGTGTTCTCTGTATTTCCTGGACTTGAATGTTTGCCTGCCTTGCTAGGTTGGGGAAGTTTTCCTGGATAATATCCTGAAGAGTATTTTCCAGCTTGGATTCATTCTCGTCATTGCATTCAGGTATGCCTATCAAACGTAGATTAGGTCTTTTCACATAGTCCCACATTTCTTGGAGATTTTGTTCATTCCTTCTTACCGTTTTTTCTCCAGTCTTGCCTTCCCGTTTTATTTCATTGAGTTGATCTTCGACCTCTGATATCCTTTCTTCTTCTTGGTCAATTCGGCTGTTGATACTTGTGCATGCTTCACGAAGTTCTCGTGTTGTGTTTTTCAGCTCCATCAGTTCACTTATATTCCTTTCTATTTTGCCCATTCTCGTTAGCATTTCGTCAAATCTTTTTTCAAGGTTCTTAGTTTCTTTGCATTTGGTTAGAACATGTTCTTTAAGTTCACAGAAGTTTCTTACTACCCACCTTCTGAAGTCTGATCCTGTCATTTCATCGCACTCGTTCTCCCTCCAACCTTTTTCCCTTGCTGGTGAGGAGTTATGATACCTTTTAGGAGGAGAGGTGTTCTGGTTTTGGGTGTTTTCATTCTTTTTGCACTGGTTTCTTCCCATCTTTAAGGATTTATCCACCTGTCAACTTTGTAGTTGCTGGCTTTCAGATTGGGTCTCAAATCTTTCAGATTGACGTTCTGTTTGTTGATGATGAGGTTATTTCTGTTTCTTGGTTTTCCTTCTGACAGTCTGGCCCCTCTGCTGTAGGTCTGCTGAGGTTCACTCCAGGCCCTGCTTGCCTGGGGTTCACCTGCAGCAGTTGCTGAACAGTAAGGGTTGTTACCAGTTTTCTTCTTCTGCTATCTTTGTCCCAGAAGGATACCCGCCTAGTGTCAATCTGATCTCTCTTTTATGAGGTGTGTCTTTGGATATATAGGGGTCAGGGAGCTGCTTGAGGAGACGGTCTCTTCTTTATAGGAGCTCAAATGGTGAGCTGTGAGCTCTGTTGTTCATTCAGAGCTGCTGGGCAGGTATGTTTAGGCCTGCTGCAGCAGAACTGATAAACTGCTTTTTGTTCACAGGTGCTCTGTCCCAGGGATTTAGGGCTTTATTTATGAATTTCCGTTATGCTGCTGCCTTCTTTTTTTTTTCCTTCAGACCTGCCCTGCCCAGCAAGGAGGCAGCCTAGTCACTGTCGGCCTATAGAGGCTTTGCTGAGCTGCTGTGGGCTCCATCCAGCTGCCGAGTGAATTTCCTTGCAGTCCTGTTTATATGGGTGTAGTTAGAACTGCTTTGGCGATGGTGGCCCGCCTCTGTTGAGGCGGATCTCTCTGCTGTAGTGGGTTGCCTTGGCAATGGTGGGCTGCCTCAGCAATGGCGGGTTGCCTTGGCAACGGCGGGCTGCCTCAGCAATGGCCGACTACCTCTGTCGTGGCGGGCTGCCTTGGTAATGGTGGACACCCCTCCCCCACAGAGCAGGACCATCCTGGGTTCAGCTGCGCTTGCTGTGAAACTCTCAATCCAGAGTTTCTGATTGCTGTTCTTTTGTGGGGGTGGGAACAGCCGAGCCTTATTGCCTGGTTCCCTGCCTCAGAGCCTTTTTTAAGTTGGTGTTCCAGTCGCCTGTTGAAGAGGCACCGGGGTCTGTTTGTTTTCCCCTGCGGCCACTCACTGTGCTGGCTTAAACAGTGGCACTGAGGTTTGTGGCGCTTTTTTTTTTTTTTGCCCTGGAATCTACTGTCCTGGTTCCCTGCTCAGTCCCCTTTTTAAACAGACGAATGGGCGACAGCCAAAAGGGCACCCAGACCAGTGTATTTTGTATGGAGAACCGCTGCTCCAGGGCGCCGACAAAGCAGCCACGCAGGGCAAAGCAGCAGCGCCGGCCGGCACAGCCGCACTGGCCGAAACAGCCGTGCTGGTGACCTGTGGAGCTCCTCCGCCTGGGAATTTCCTAGTCTGTGGGCAATAAAAATGTGGCGTCCACTCACCCTCTGCGCTTTCACTGGGAGCTGCAATCCTGAGCTGTTCCTAAACAGCCATCTTGGATCCTCCCGGGCTTGGCCATGTTTGTCATTGTGTTCATGCTGACCATTTTTGAATGGCATAACATAGGAGTGAATTCTTTAGAATATAAGTTCTGGAAGTAGATTGCCTGAGTCTGAATTCAGTTTCTACTGAAGAGCTCTGAGATACAGGAAAGTCATTTGATCTGTTCAATGGCATTGTATTAGATTTTATGGCTGCTGATACAAAGTATGACAAATTGAGTGACTTAAAACAACAGAAATGTATTGTCTCAGCTGGAAAGTCCAGAAGTCTGAAATAAAATGGCATGCAGGAATTCCTGTTCACAATTTTATTTCAGACTTCTGGACTCTTCAGCATATTAAAATATTCTTCCTTCAAGTCTCTGAGTAAAATTATTTCTCACTCCTTGCTAGCTGCTGGTGGTGGCTGTCAATCATTGACATATCTTGGCTTACAGCTGCAGCACTCCAATTTCTGCCACTTCTGTCCAATGTCCTTCCTGTGTGTCTCTCTTTTTACGTGGTGCTTTTCTTTTCTTATAAGGACACCAGTAATACTGAATTAAAAAATGATTTATCCAAGGTTAAAGTTGAAGATAATTTTTTAAAGTATGGGGAAATCAGTAAATGCTTGGTGGAACTAGAGTATGAAAGGAGGGGACTAACGCACATTGTAAACATTTGTTGAAATATTAATTAAGTCAAGTTTATTATTTAGAAACTCATTTGAAAAGGTGAATTAAAAGCACTGATATTGGAACTTTCCATTTTGGAGAACCCTAAAATATATGTATATTTTTAAAAATAAATTTCAGATCCTCTAATCTTTATACTCTTCAGAGCCATTTAGCTTAATTGCTATACAAACACTTGTTGAATATATTCTCGGCAATTGAATTACTTTGTCTTCTGGCTTAGTTAAGAATGTCAAGTGTGTTGAATAAAGATGCTAAACATGTACTCCTGTATCTTATTAAACAAAACAAAACAAAAAACCCATATCAGTTTAAGTTGACATTTAGATAGGCACACATCAGTTTTTATATTACATAAAAAAGAAAATGCTAATGTAAACAAGAACAAATGAACAGTATGACAATTTCACAGTCTAATTTAGAACTGAGATCAAGAAGGACTAATACGTTAGGCTTATACTAGTCATAAAATAAACTGATGATGATGAAGGATAACAATAATTTTCAAAAGACTAATAACAATGCTTAAACTATTATTCTTCCAGAGGCAATTATCTGATTTTAATAATCTGTTTCCCAAATATGTACAGTAATTCTCAAGTGTATAAACATACCTCAAATCTGTCTGCATGTTTACATGCCAAGAACACTTTACAATGCAGTTTGCTTTGTAATGTTCACTGCTGTTAGAGTAGCTAGCAGATATGAGCAGGGCAGAATAGGGCATCTCCAAGAAATGTCAGATGACCAGGTGATGGTCAGACTGTTGTTAAACTGTCTCTCTGAAATGATAATTGGTCACATCCAGTGTCAGGAAAAGACAGTCTCCCAGTAAGATAGAAAACATCTGGAAATGGTGATAAGTAACTTTCTGATAGGATTTCAGGAGTTTGGTGAGTGAGCTGGGCACTAAGAGGTAAAATAGCCCTTTTATGACCTTCCTCTTGAGATGTTTGACCGGTAAAAGAAACATCCCAAGGGTTTGACCCTAGAAAGCATGCACACAACCTCAGTAAATGCAGTACACATGTGTTCACACTCCCAAGTACTGACTGATGCTGCATATGCAGCTGTTGAGCAACTGCCCACCCCAAGAGAAAAATCAAAGGAGGAAAAATGCAAACCCTGCAGCCATGCCAATGTATAAAACCTCAAGTCCAGGGCTGAACTGGGCACTTGGATCTTTCAAGTCACCTACTTAGTTTTCTTCCAAGTGTACTTTGCTTCCTTTTTCTCCTGCTGTAAAACTTTTAGTAAACTCTCACTCCTGTACTAAAACTTGCCTGAGTCTTTCCCTATAACTTAAACATACTTCTGTCCCTAAGCTGAATTATTTCTTCTATGGAGTTGAGGATCAAGTTAGCTCCAGATCTCTGTGGGTTTGGCACTGGTACCCCTTCCTACTGTTATCTTATGTTGTGTTCACAACATCCATTATCATAGGGAGAGTTACAGATCAGTATCATCCAATAATTCTGAGGGAGTTGTTAATTGTTGATTCATTCTTAGTTTGTTTAGTGATGGAGCTATGACTAAATCAAAACGGTCTCTTCTACAGAAACTTCTTAATCTCCTCCATTGGTAGCCATTATTGAACAAAGACAGAGATATTTACTTATGCATGAATTTTATACCCATGCTTTGCCTTTTGCAAAATGTTTATTTTAAGCAAACAGGCATCATGACATAGTTCATCTGGTGTGATTGTAAAGAATCGAATTCCTGTCTACAGAAAAAAAAATGTTTAATCCAAGTATTTTATTAGTGGTTTAAATTACCTTACTAGGCCAGGTGCAGTGGCTTATGCCTGTAATCCCAGAACTTTGGAAGGCTGAGGAGGATGGATCACTTGAAGTCAAAAGTTTGAGACCAGCCTAGCCAACATGGCAAAACCCTGTCTCTAGTAAAAATACAAAATAATAGCCAGGTTTAATGGTGTGCATCTGTAGTCCCATCTACTCGGGAGGCTGAGGCAGGAGAATTGCTTGAACTCTTGAGATTTAGGTTTCAGTGAGCCAAGATTGTGCAATACAGCCTGCACAACAGAGCAAGACTTTGTCCCCCCCCCAAAAAAAAAGAAAAGAAAAAATTACCTTATCTACATTTTATTAACTTTGAACACTACTCTTCAGATTGGCCTTTTTACTCTTTTCTCATTCAAAGAATATATATTATAATACTCCACATACCAGTCTTTAATCTTCCACTTGTGTCCTGGATTTCTACATTATACATTTCTAGTATACAATTGAAGAAAATAACATGAGGTTATTTGCAAAAACAATTAACTAATTTTCCATCTATCATTTGTGGCATTTCCTAGGCATTGATAAAATTAATACCACACTCTTATGAGATTAATATCATTGCCCATTTTAAGGATTAATATATAAAATACAGAAAGATAAAGTGGTGGATGGGACAATATTAGTAATGAGGACTAAGCTCTGATTTTTTATCTTGCCCCAAATTCCTATCTAAGGGGTCTGTGGAGTCATGTCCTACAAACCATAAATTCTTACCACATAAGTTTTATTTAGCCCTATATATCGTGATTTACTTTCCAACCTGACTCTAGCAAAACATTACAAGACAAGGAAGAAAATAAAAATTTTTTACCCCAAAACATGTTTCTTTGCCATATTTTGAAATGGCCTTGCAAAGCTGTTCTTTGTGGGGGAAAATTTGCATCTGTAAAGAATTTCTATTAACATAGCTAGATCTTTTTCTTCCAAACCTTCCCAATTCTAAAGAGATTAACTAAGATCGGAAAGGGTAACATTTGTCATCTATTGTCTCTAAGGGTAACCACTATATGACTTCAAAAGACCTTTGATCTCCACAATTTTTAACTGAACCTGAACATCAACCAATTGTCAACCAGAAAATGTTTAAATTCACCTATAGCCCTGGAACCCCTCCTCACCCCACTCTGAGTTGTCCCGCCTTTCTGGACCACACCAATGTATTTCTTAAATATATTTGGTTGATGTCTCATGCTTCTCTAAAATGTATAAAACCAAGCTGCACTATGACCACCTTGGGCACGTGTTCTCAGGACCTTTTGAGGGCTGTGTCACGGGCTATGGTCACTCATGTTTGGCTCAGGCTAAATCTCTTCAAATATTTTACAGAATTTGACTCTTTTCGTTGACAGTAATAAGCCTAAAACCAACAGTTTATCATCACATAAATGGTGCAGACAGCCAACAGCATTACAAAAATCAGATGCTTCTAGGAAGTACAAATAAAGAGAACAGTCATTTCTCCATTCAATCCTTAAGACAACTTTGTTAACAATCTTTCATTAAGTTAAAAAATATTTCGAATTGAACTGCCTGTGGTCAGATGTCTGTTGGAATCTCAGCTTCATTCCTATTACATTCTCTGCACTTCTCTGAATTAGGAGGACAGAATAAAAGGAAACTACATTTTTACACACTTCTTTGAGATCTGAAAAACCAAGATAGATGCCCCTTTTTCAACTAAGATTGTCCTCAAGGTTTAAGAAATAAAGGTTACCCACAGGTCAGCTGAGGGCTGAGCTGGCCTGGCATGTCAACTTTCTAAATATCTATGGCCACAAAAAAATAAAAACAATACTCTTACAATACTCTTGCTAAACTCCTTAACAACCTAACAATAAGGAACTATCAGGTAAGTTGTTCAGACTTCTCCTAACTCTGATTAACAGCCCAGACCATTACAAATCTGACTGGACAGAGGGCTAGCCTTGCAAACATTCTTTCCTGATAAGCAAGACTTCCATCTAGTTTCACACAGCTAATAGAGACTGAGCACAACCTGTCTTTGTAGCCTATAGTTCACTTTTTGTCTTTTGCTTTTTGAGATGGATTCTTGCCTTGTCACCCAGGCTGCTGAGTGCCCTGGGGTGATCTCAGCTCGTTGCAACCTCTGCCTCCTGGGTTCAAATGATTCTCCTACCTCTGCCTCCCGGGTTGCTGGGATTACAGGTGCACACCACCATCCCCGGCTAATTGTTGTATTTTTAGTAGAGACTGGGTTTTGCCATGTTGGACAAGCTGGTTTCAAACTCCTGATCTCAAGTGATCTGCCTGCCTCTGCCTCCCAATGTGCTGGGATTAAAGGCGTGGGCCATAGCGCCTGGTCTTATAGTTCACTTTTTGATGTAAAGAATCAAATCCCACCTCATTTTAATACTAAAATCTCACCCCAAAGTGAACATGGGAGGAATGTAATATATATGCTTACCCATTGCATGTGTACTCAACTCCGCTCATAAATATGTACGGCTTTTATCCCAAATGTGCTTCATATATATGACTCTATTGTATAATACAGACCACGTAAGGCATTAAAAACCAACCTGCTCTTTTCCTGTTCATAGAAAGAGCACCTGTTTAGTACCCACCAGAGACTGTCTCTACTTTGAAAACTAATACATTTCTCCATTCTACCATTTTTCTGCCCTGGTGGTATTCTGAATGACACTTTCCAGAAATATATCTATTTGAACATGAGAGGACTCAGGTGAGATATGGAAAAAGAAAGAAAAACAGAAATCATTCCTTAGCATCAGGCCATACATGGACTCCAGCAGACATGAGGTTTTGCAGCTCGTTTGGACAAGAGCACAATCTACTTGAATAGGTTGATTTTGGAAACCCACCTACTCAAGTACACAGGGAGTGCAGCTGTCCCAAAACACCTGTAGTCTCCTGATTTCTTGAAAGCTAGTACCAAATTTAAAGGCTAGCTGCAAATTTCCTCATCTTTCCAATAATTTTCCAAGCTCTAAGTTCATTTTAAAATTTCTTTCTTTTTGAAATAGCTTGAGCTGCTTATTTATCTGACTAAAGGCTGCCAAATACGCATAGCAAGAAAGTTAGTGAAAGTTGTGAAAGTATGTTTTCTTTCTTATGTAAGATTACTTTTTCAAATCAGATACCTTGCCTGGATTTGATCTCACTCTCAGGCTTTCTTTTAAAGTCAGAAGCTATTGAAGCCTCAATTAAAATATTTCTTTGAAATGCACCTTTTCTGTTTTCTCTCATTCAAAATCTAGGTTTCAGAAAGCATGGTGCTCATTTAACCTGTCTTTTCCTTATGACCAAGTTTTCATTGACTGGTCATTTGTAGCAATATGCTACACACTGCATTGGACAGATCAATTAGAAAGATGCACTCTCACTGTTCACTAGAAAAAATGACCATGATCCTGAATGCGTCCAATTTCTAACAAACTTTACGCAGGGTTATTTGAGTATAGATATCATCAGCTAATCTAAATGGGGCATAAAAGTAACAATGTATTAGTTTTGTAGTATCTGGGTATAATTTCTGTCACTGAAAAGTTAAAGCGCCATTTGAGTTATTGATCCTGCAAAAGTAATGACTATAGGTGTTTTTGTAACTTTCTTAATGCTTACTTTATTGTGGTGCACTGAGAATAGAAATCCCAAAATAGCTTTTTAGAATAGTGTCTTCTATAAGAAAAGGGAGATATGAATCATAAAAGCATCTCTCTTGTAAAAGTTACAAGATCTTCTATTGATCTTTCTGAGTATTTTCAAATAAGAAGTGTAAAGAGTAGAAAATGAGTTCTGAAAAGATGTAGTGCACCCCAACATAAACTGTCCCCAAACAGACATTTGCGTAAAAATGAAACAAAACAAAACAACACAACTAAGGAACGAAAACAAAACAAAAAACCAGTAACATTAAAAATAAAAGTTGTTCACAGATCTTATTCTCACCAACTGTTAGTACCTGTTTAATGCCAAGACTAACCACTTATAAGTTCAAATTGTACTTTCCTAGTGTTTAAAGTAAAACCTTAGACAAATTACTTTTAGCAGAATTTAATTTGCAAATCAGGCAGCTTCTTGAGCCAGGATAGAGTCAAAGAAAGTCCAGTTCAGCCATGTAGTGGAAGAAGATTTAGAGACAGAAAAGGGAGGGTGACTACAGAAAATGGAAGTGAGGTGCAGAAACAGCTGGATTGATGACAGCTGGTGTTTGCCTTCTTTGAACATGGTTTGAACAGTTGGCCCCCTATGATTAGCCAAAATTTGGTGATTGGCATAAGAGTAGATTACAGTTTATTTACACCTCCATTTAGATTATAGTTCACTATGTACAGAGAAACCTTTAGGCTGAACTTAAAATATGTAAGGAGGCAACTTTAGGCTAAATTTGATTTAACACCTAGTCATTTTTTTAAAAATATATAATTAATAAATTTAGCCACAAAATTCATAAAGTGACTTTGTAAAATATCCAATCTGTTAATGTTAACAATATCTGTATTCGTTTAAATTGGCTCATTAAAGCAAAATTAATATTAAGTTCTTATAATATCCAATATAATTTAAATGAAAAGTAAAGCTCAATTGAGTTTTTATTTTTACAGGTAAGTGCATTCACTAAAATATCCAGTGGCTATTTATTATAATGTCAGTTAATATTCATTAAATACTTTCAGCTTGCCAGGTGTTTTACATGAGTCATTTAATGTAATGCCCATGGAAGACTCTGAAGTATTAATAGCATAATGACCACTTCACAAAAAAGAAAACTAACAGTTGCTCAGGATCACAAATCTATTAAGAAGCAAATTCACAGTTTGCACATGAAGAGTCTTGACAACAGCCTTCTATTTTTAAGCATTACACTAAATTGCTACCCACCATATTCAAGATATTGACCAATGGTCTCCCTATCTGCAGCTGGTGGAAGAGTACAGATAAAATATATCAATGCAGGACATATTTATTTGTTTTGAGATGGAGTCTTGCCTTTTCATTCAGGCTAGAGGGTATGATCTTGGCTCACTGCAGACTTGAACTGTTGGGCTTAAGCAATCCTCTCATCTCAGCCTCTGAAAGTGCTGGGATTACAAACGTGAGCCACTATGACCAACCAAATATTTACTGAGTGTTTATTAACGCAAAACATTTTACTAAATGTTGATGATAAAACCTAGAAGTTTATGGTCCAATTATAGTAGATACCTCTGTCAATCCATTTCCAGGAAGTTTTGATTGACTTCTACCTTAGAGCTCAGAAAGTGTGACTCTGCTTCTGAGATATATTAAATATTCTTCTCAGGGTAGAACATCTGCCCCAATCCATCTTGCAAGTTATTTCCCCCTGGCTCTATCTAATTGGTTCAGCATCATAAAGCTAATCTACCTGGGCTGATGGTATTCTGTAGAAATGTAAATTTGGAGTTAGGGGTTCTGGCTCTTTGCTTGGAGTAATGACATACATTCAAGAGACCTTGGTGCTGCTATTTTTTCTGCTATTATTCTGGGAAACAGATTTTCTGCAGATAAAAAATGAAGTGGAGCAGTAGTCACAAACAAATCCAAAAGATGGAAAGACTAGATGGCTTATTCCAAATTGTTTCTGAGGCTCAGCTGCATTTCTGTCCTTCAAGTTATGTGAAGTATCCTTGTAACTATGAAAAATCTTTTTTTTTACTTTTTGCTTAAGTGAGTTTAACTTGAATCTGAATTACTGTCAATCCAAAAGTTCTGAACTGTAATAGCAGAAAAAATATGGCTTTTTAAGACATTAATACCTTCACAACTATGAAAGATTTTCTCAATTTTTGTTTCTGATAGAACCATAGTGAACATGTGAAAATATACAGCAATTTTTTTAAACTGTTAAAATGTACTAGCATTCTAGATAAGATAATAATTACTAATCACATCTTATAGAATCTTCCTCAAAGCTTTCCAACTGTGTGACTCAATCAATGTGCATTTTCCTTCATTCCATTGCATATCTCATTTCCAGACAAAATAATTTGTGTTCATTATAGGACAGCATTCTTCTCCACTAGGTTGATATTCAGCTAACATGCACTGATATAGTGATTTGGCCAATATCCAATCTGATTAGTCAGAAATTCATTCAGATTGGTCAGTGTTAATGTCATAATATCATGTCATAAATGATAAATATTTTAAATTTTATGTTCAATTTTATAAGTATGATCTCTGGCACATGTTTTCCTTCAGCTTTGTATGTCATTCCCCCAACTGGCTCGGTGGCAAATTTTCACTCATTCATTCATGCAACAAATATTGAACATCTGAAATGAAAGATGCAATATTTCAGGCTTTTGGTAGGCTAATGCATTGCTTATTTTTAAAATTTTATTAAAAATAGGCTTCCTTTTTTTCCAGCAGTTTTAGGTTCACAGCAAAACTGCGAAGGAGGTACAGAAATTTCTCATGTAGCCTCTGCCTGCACACATCTATAGCCTTCCACAATATCAACATTTCTCACCACAGTAGGATATTGGTTACAGTTGATGGATCTACATTGACACATCATTCAAAGTCCATGGTTACTTTAGAGTTCATTCTTGATGTTGTATATTTGATGGATTTGGAAACATGTAATGGCATATATCCACCATCATAGTATCATACAGAATAGTTTGAATGCTCTAAAAATCTCCTGTGCTCTGCATATTTATTTCTCCCACTCCACTCACCTCTGGTAACCACTGAACATTTTACTTTCTTAAAAGTTTGCCTTTTCTAGAATGTCTTATAGTTGGAATTATATAATGTTAGCTTCAGATTGGCTTCCACAACTCAGTGACATGCATGTAAGTTTCCTCCATGTCTTTTCATGGGTTGATAACTCATTTATTCTTAACATTGAATAATATTTCATTGTTTAGATAGTCTATCATTTATATAGTCATTCATCTGTTAAAGGACGTCTTGGTTGCTTTCAAGTTTGGGCAACTAATAAAAAAGCTTATATACAGGCAACAAAAACAAAAATAGACAAATTAGACTATATTAAACTAAAAACTTCTGCACAGAAGAAGAAATAACATAGTGGAGAGATAGCCTGTTGAATGGGAGAAAATGCTTGTAAACTATTTATCTGAAAAGGGGCTCATTTCTAGAATATACAAGGAACTCTAACAACTTAACAGCAAAAAAAAAAAAAAAATTCCATTAAAAAGTGGGCAAAGGATGTGAATAGACATTTATCTAAAGAAGATCAACAAATGGCCCCCATACAAATGAAAAAAACACTCAATATCAGCAATCACCAGGGAAATGCAAATCAAATCTACACGATATTATCTTACACAAGTTAGAATAGTTATAAAAGACAAAACATGCCAAGCCGCGTGGATCATTTGATGTCACGAGTTTGAGACCAGCCTGGCCAACATGGTGAAACCTCGTGTCTACTAAAAATACAAAAATTAGCCAGGCGTTGTGGCACACACCCGTAATCCCAGCTACTTGGGAGGCTGAGGCAGGAGAGTCACTTAAGCCCGAGAAACAGAGGTTGCAGTGAGACATGATCGTGCCGCTGCACTCCAGTCTGGGTGACAGAGTGAGATGCTGTCTCAAAAATAAAAAAAAAGAAAACAAAACCTAAAAGATTCTGGGGAGGATATGAAGAAAAGACACCATATATACTGTTAGTGAGAACCTAAATTAGTACAAACATTATGGAAGACAGCATGGAGCTTTATTGAAAAACCAGTAATAGAACTACCATAGGTTCCAGCAATCCTATTACTGAGCATCCAAAGGAAACTAACTTATTATATGAAAAATATATCTGCACCCCCATGTTTATTACAACATCTATGTAATGTCTTCATCTGGTGTTGGTGTTAAGGTAATTTTGGCCTCATACAATTGAGTAGAAAGTATTTCCTGTGCTTCTATTTCCTGAAAGAGAATGTAGAGAACTGGTATACATTCTTTCTTAAATCTTCAGCAGAATTCACCAGTGAACACATCCTGATCTGGTGCTTTCCCTTTGGAAGATAATTAATTACTGTTTCTTTAATAAATATAGGTCTATTCTCATTGTTTATTTCTTCTTGTGTAGATTTTTGCAGATTGTGTTTTTCAAGGCATTGATTTCATCTAGGTTGTCAAATAACCTGGCATAGAGTTGTTCATAGTATTTCCTTACTGTCCCATTAATGTCCATGATATCAATAATGATGCCCCTTCTTTCACTTCTGATACCAATAATTTGTGTCCTCTTATTTTTTTTTCATAGTCAGCCAATCTTACCAATTTTACTAATTTTTCTGAAAGAACCAGCTTTTTATTTCATCACTTTTCAATTTTTTGTTTCAATTCATTAATTTCTTCTCTAAGTTTTATGATTTATTTTTTTGTTTTTATTTTGAATTTAATTTTTTCTTTTGCTAGTTTAATTAGATGGAAATTTATACTGTAGATTCCAGATCTTTCTTCTTTTTAATATATGCCCTCAATGTTAGAAATTTCCCTCTACGTACTGCTTTTGTTGCATTCTACAAATGTGGATAAGTTGTATTTTTATTTTCATTTATGGCAAATATTTTAAAAATTCTTTGGAGGGTCCTTCATTGACTCATGTATTATTTATAAGTATGTTGTTTAATCTCCAAGCATTTAGGAATTATCTAGCTATGTTGGGATTATTAGCCTCTAGTTAAATTCCATTGCAGCCTGACAGCAGATATTCTATGATTTTTGATTCCTCTAAATTTGTCAAAGTGTGCTTTATTGCCTAGATGGGGTCTATCCTAGTGGATGTTCCATGTAAGATGAGAAAAATCGGTAATCTGTTATTTTTGGGTGAAGTTGTCTATGGATATCTATTATATCTCGTTGATTGATGGTGCTGTTGAGTTAACTATGTCCTTCACTTTCTGCCGGCTGGATCTGTTTATTTCTAATAGTAGGTAGTGAAGTCTGTAACTACACAGTGGCTTCATCTATTTCTCTTTACAGTTCTATCAGTTTAGCCTCACATATTTTGACCCTGTTTCAGGTGCATATATATTAAGGATTGCTATGTCTTTTTGGGGAATTGACACCTTCACCACTATGAGATGTTCCACTTTGTCCCTTCAGAGATTTCTTGCTCTGAAGTTTACTGTCTCTGTAATTAATATAGCCATTTCCACTTTCTTCTGATTGGCGTCAGCATAGTACTTCTTTGTCTATACATTTACCTTTAATCTATATTTATCTTTATCTTTAAAGTGAATTTCTTATAGGCAACCTGTAGCTGGAATTTCTTTTTGTGTAGTCTGACAATTTATCTCTTTTAATTGGTGTGTTTAGATTATTGACATTTAAAGTGGTTATGAATATAGCTGAATTAATATCTATTGTGTTTGTAACTGTTTTCTATTTGTTTCTGTAAAGCCCATCAAAGGTGTTCTCCACTTCTGTTATAGTATTTACTGTTTACATTGCCCATTTTACATTGCTATTTACTTATCCATTAGAGATCTTAACATATTAATCACAGTTTTTAAAAATCTAGTTTTTAAAAATTAAAAATTTGGTTATCACTGCCATTTCTGAATCTGGTTTTGATGCTTACTTTGTTTCTTCAAAGTAACTGGAGGCAAAACTCACAAAACAGTGATGACCCCCTTCTCATTAATGTGTCCCCTGCAGCTTTGGACTTTCAGATTCGCCCACACTGAGTCCTCAGCGATTCTTTAAAAGAAAGAAGAAACAAAGCAAGCATCAAAACCAGATTCAGATATGGCAGAGATATCGTTATTTGCTTTTTAATATGTCTTGAGATTTTCTCTTGGCAGCACGACAAGGTGTAATGGGTAGAGTAACTGCCAAAATAGGCCTTTAATAATGTGGTGATCCATTGCAGGCAATAAAAAGCATCCTACAATCCCATGATTAGGTCTCAGTCTTTGAGTGAACTACACAATGTTTCTCAGGTTTTTTTTGTTGATTTTTACTCACTGCTCTCCTCTGCCGTAGGTGGGACAGGACAGTTAGAGTGCGTTGGAGTTGGGTATTTCCCTTTTCCTTCCTCTAAGCCAGTTAGACTCTGATAAAACTCCAGCAAGTTAGGTTCCAGTTAAATAATAATTTCTCCTGAGTGAGACTTGTTAAGAACAGAATCCTCTGTCATATTTCAAAATGGTTTCTATTCCCCTCCCCTCGCTGGAAACAGGAGGACAATTTTATCCAACATTTACTTTAAGAAACTGGTCAAATCCTGGAGGTAAAATTCACAAAATTCTGACTACCTCCTTTTCATTAGTGGGTTCCCTACAGTTTTGGACTCTCAGATTTGCCCGCATTGAGTCATCAGTAATTCATCAATTTCAGTTTAGGTTTTCCTACTGGGCACTGGATCCAATGAAGGTTTCTGCTCGTGGGTTTATGCACCAGTAATTTGTGATTCTGTCTTTTCTGGTTTAGGGGCAGCTGTTCGCCCTGTGACCTCACTTGTCTTGTGATCTTAGAGAGGTTATTGATTTTTCTACTTGTTCAGCTTTTTACTTGCTGTTGAGATTGAATGGAGACTTCTAAGATTATTATTGCCAGACTAAAAACTGAAAGTTAGCTTATTTTTCAAGGGTCATTTTATTGTTTGAGAAAGACTCCAGGTGCAATAATGAGACAGGAAACCACTTGAGAGGCTACTATGAGAGCATAGACAGTGTATCAGTGTGTCCTCAAACTGCTAATAAAGACTGGGTAATTTATAAAGGAAAGAGGTTTAATTCACTCACAGTTCAGCATGGCTGGGGAAGCCTCACAATCATGGTGGAAGGCGAAGGAGGAGCAGTCACATCTTACGTGGCAGCAGGCAACAGAGCTTCTGTAGGGGGAGCTCTCATTCATAAACCATCAGATCCCATGAGACTTACTCACTATCACAGGAACAGCATGGGGAAGACTTGCGGCATGATTCAATGATCTCCAACCGGGTCCCTCCATGTCACAGAGAAATTATGCAAACTACAATTCAAGATGAAATTTGGGTGGAGACACAGCCAAACCATATCAGTTGATGTTTGATGATCTCTACAGTGATGAACAGCAATGTAGAAGGTCAAAAATAGTACGTTCTAGAGTCAACAACATTTGGAATTTGAATGTTACCTTTCCTAGAAAACTCTATATATCTCTCCAAGTAGAGTTATTTGCTTTCTGACATGAGCTTACATCATATTCTCTTAACATCACTATTCTAGCTTTTTTCAAATTTTAATATAAATAACTTGTAAATGCTTGACTTTTGCTCAAATTTTGAACTCTCTCAATTCAGACATCTTACTTTTTTCATCTTTCTTCCTCAATGTCAACAAAATGCCTAACTTTCACTAGGTAATTAATCTTTCTCAGGAGAGAGAGAGAGCAATTATATGGAAATAAATTATTCTTTTTATAAATTATTTATGTTTTAATAAATTATATATTTATAATAATCTATACACTAATGAATTAAGAACAGGATATGTATAATACTTGGATATATTCTCTGGCATCCATTAAATTAATTTTTACATAATTCTTAAGGTTATTCTACTAGTAATGCATAGAAGAGCAAGAGTTTACAGATGACGATTCATAGATAGACAAATAGAGAAAATATCATTATCCCATGGCCAGTTTTGCAATGACTCAATGTATCGCACCATGTTGACTAAAAGGCAAAAATAAAATGAAAGGTTTGGTGGGAATAAAAATCTCAGCGAAAATTTATGTTGAAGTAAGTATATACATAAATTATCTTCAACCTGAAGTCAACATTTCTCTCTTTTGGCATGTTAGATTTCAAAATTCATGTTTGGTTGAAGTGGCAGCATTGAATAATTAAATTAACTTTATTTGGCTGGTTTCAAAAATGAGTAATCCAGAGAATAGAATTTGTTATGTAAAACATTTACTGTTATACTTGAAAAAATACATAGTGGCACTACACTATGGTAAAGAGAGGAAGCATTATAATCTGTAGGCACCTAAGAAGTGGCCACTAGCTAGGGATATCTATGTTTCCCTTTTTCTGAAGGTGTGACCTCATTCTCTAACTTAGCTCACCTTTGGCAGTGGAGAAACATGGGATTCCTCAATTTGAAAGAGTCACCGAATACAAAGAAGTAGCAGAAATGTTTATGTCTGGAGTTGAGCTGAGCAGAAATATATGCCTGCAATCATCCAGTGCATCTCGGATAAAGCCCCAGAGAAAGATTCTGATAGCAGAAACAAACACACACAAAAATACCTCAGTGTATTGCAATTTCCTACTGCTGATTTGGCACTTGAGATATTAGCATATTATACAAATTCACAGCCTCAAGACTTAAAATAAATTTTTATACTTGTGAAAATTGAGAAGTCATGAAGTATTTTTATAGCAAACAAAACTGATTACTCTTTGAACAGATAATAAATCACTTTGACCTGATACTGGTCATTCAACATATACCACATTGGAAAAGCTAAAGGTAATCTTGCTGAAGAATTTTAACATTTTGTTGGAATTGTTTTCAACTATAGCTCCTGATCCCTCCTGTGGTTGCCAGTGGGAGGCCTTGAATAAAAACAGTTCACATATTTATACTTCCATTGGAAAATCCAGTTAAAATTGTCTCCATTAATCTGTTTTTAATATGAAAAAGAGAAACATCATACCTTTATATCAAAAATATATTGTATACAAAAAAGTATTCTACCCACCTATTATAACATCAAGATGATATAATTTTAGACTTTCCTTGTGCATATATAATGCATATATGTACAATATTTTTTAAAAATTGCATTATAATCTACTTTTAAATATTTTAACATACTCTTTAAAGAGTAGCTTTAAAAATAGTATATTTTTAACAGTATAACTGTTTTAAAGCCTACTCTTAAACATAGTACATTACAATTTTATATTAATATGTATCTATATCATCATTTTAACAGAAACATAGTACAAACTTTCATTAAAAATCTATTTCAATGATTCATTTCAACTACAATTTTAAATTTCAATAATTAATACGAATATCAGGTGTATTTTTAAGCACTGCACATAAACTGCATTATACACACATACACATAAACACACACATGATTAATCTTCCCTTTTCAATTATTTGGATTAATTTAAACTCTGTAGATTATAAAACAAACAAGCTGCCTGGAAATGTTAATGAGAGAAATAATTCCCACAGTAGAAAATAGTCTCCTTAATAGTACTATAATTTGTTGATTTCATTAGATTTAGCATTGAGTTCTTTTTTCTATTAGCTGCTCCTTTATTATATAAAGCTTTTTGTTTCGAGAAAAAGAATTTGTGATCACAACTACTGTTTGGATAAAAACATTCAAGGTACCACAAAATTTAATACCTGAAACAAGTTTTATGATTCAACACATACACACACAGAGACACACCACACACACACACACACACACACACACAGCTTCTCTAGGTTCCAATTGCAACGTGTGCCCTTATCTCAGCAGTTGTTTATCATCGATTTTTATTGCTTTAAAACTTATTAGTCAGCTTTATTAGTAAACCTTTACTCATTTTTAAGCACCTATCTGTCATTGATCATTTGTCATTGATCATAAGTACTATCAAGCCTCTCCACATCAATGGTATTAGTCAGAGTCCAATTTAATGTAGGACTGGTGGTTGAAAAGTTCACCTTTATTCTAAGTTTTTCTGTTGAAGCAGCCTTGCTTCTATAATCTTTTAATTCATATGCACTCAGAATAAAGCTGTGTATCTTCTATAAACTTTCTAAAGAAAGCAAACATAAACAAAGGTTTTCATTTTAAAACACTTTTTTTTATCCTCAGATAAAGTAAATGAAAAAGGCTGTATATTTACATGTTCTTTAGTTTATCATTGAATCCAGTACACATGTCAATGAGGAAGTTTTGTGCTTATTTTAGTTGAGTGTGCAACTTTGATCAATTAAAAAAATACATTGTGGAACAAATTAAATCTCAAAGCAATTGTGAAACCGTAGGCCTTACTCTACATTTACATCTTTAGTTATTTTGGCCTTTAAATTTTTATGTAGCACAACATTATATATTCATAATATTTTTTAAAAATCTTAAATTGTATATAAACTCGTAGCATATAACATAACAGGGAAGTTTAGTTGCTAAGCATTTTTAAACCATAAAAGCCATAATCATCAGGATCAGAAACATTTGCTATTCATGAAGATAATTTAATTTTCTTTAAATAAAAGAGAAAGTTGTTCTACATTATTATGTTTTAAACTCTTAATGAATTTAAGACAATTATAAAAATAAAGTTTTTAAAATCTTTATAAACCAATAAACTGGACAATCTTGTCTTAGAGGTAAACAATGGAAAGGATTGATGAAGAACTCTTATGTAGGTAATTATAATACAACAGAAGTGCTAACTTCCTTGCCTGGGTTTTCCACCAAAAAAAAAAAGGTGGTAAAAATAAATTTCCTTGTCTACAAAGTCATCAAGAAATGTTTCAAATGTGCAGTAAACATCTCCTATTTCTGAGAAGGACCAAATACATTGTATTCTCCTTTGTGAATATAATATTTTATTCATCTTTGTAGTCAAAGTTTCATTTCATAATAAAGTCCCTTACAATTTTAATAAATTACAAACAAATATTTAGTGTAATTATTAAAATCAAAGAACCTTGAATCAGATTTCTTGGTTTAAAATGTTCTCTCCCATTTACACGTTGTCTGATGTATGATAAATGATTTAATCTTTTTGTGACTCAATGTCCTCTAAAGGAAAATGAGAAAAATAATATTTTGCTAACAGGGTTATTGTGAGAAATAGACAATATTCCAGAAACACTGTAATTTTCAATTCATGTCACTTGATATATAAATTCAATAAATATTTTATGAATAGCTCTTGTAATAATTATTTTCAGGAAGAAAATGCATTTGTGTGAAAAGTATATTGATAAAACTTTTGTGAAATATTGATAAGGTACTCTTTATAAAACTAGGAAATGAATTCGTTCTGCTCTGAAATGCTGGAGAAGAGAAAAGCAAACTATCCAAGAGATGGGGAAAAGAAAAGAGCCAAAGAAGTTGTGAGGTATAAGACTACATAAGAAATAATCTGGGAGATTCCTCTGTAGCGTGTATTCAGAACCGTTTAGGACCAGGAGTGAATGGTGCTAAATTGGAAATGATTAAATTGTGGTGTAAATCTTTTTCCAGGAGATCATCCCAGCAGAATTTCACTGAAGTCTACCATACTCTTTGTATTAGTCCTTTCCATACTGCTGATAAAGACATACTGGAGACTGGGCAATTTACAAAAGAAAGAGATTTAAATGGACTTACAGTTTCACGTGGCTGGGAAAGCTTCCTAATCATGGCAGGAGGCAAGGAGGAGCAAGCCACATCTTAAGTGGATGGCAGCAGGCAAAGAGAGCTTGTGAAGGACAACTTCCATTTTCAAAAACATCAGATCTCATGAGACCCATTCACTATTAGGAGAACGGCATGGGAAAGACCTGCCCCCAAGATTCAATCATCCCCCACTGGGTCCTTCCCAGAACACCTGGAAATTATGAGAGCTACAAGATGAGATTTGGGTGGGGGCAGAGAGGCAAATCATATCACTAATGAATGCTTTGTATAACATAGCTTCCTATTTTGTTTTGTGAAAAATGAGAAACGGCTCAAATTTTGAGACAGGCACAAAATGAACTGCTACTGCATTTACAAAGAAATCAAGGAGGTAGCCATCTCCCAGGTATTGGAAGAAATCCTGGGAACTCCCTTAGATTTCCATGCAATGTGTTACAGAAATTTGAACTAATTATGTCTGGATATAAAGGGGTGTAACATTTCTCAATTGCTATTGAATTTATGGAGATACCCATAACCTTTGCATTCTTAAAGTAACTTTTCAGGCATTATCTTACTTGTTCTTCACAAAACGCTATGAGGCAGACAGGGCAGAGATTCTTCATTGCAATTGCAGATTAGGAAACTGAGCCTGGGAAGATTAACTGACATGCCAAAGGTAGAACAAGGAGAGCTTAAATTTCTTTAGCCTTCTCTCTCTCTCATGATTGAAGACTCTCCAGATTGAAGAAAAATAGTTTGGATGTGATGACCTTTTATTCTAGTTTAGGTAAAGAACAGATATTTCTATGAAACTCAAGGAAAGGAAAATATGTGTGTCCTTTTAGAAAAAAGAAATCCAAGGATACTATATTTTTCAAAATAATAGTTGTGGAAGCTTTTCAAGAAAATAAGTTTTTGAAGTAATGCTATAAGTAAAATAAATTTATCATTTAGATTAAATAAGAAGATCTTTAGATGGAAATCAGTTCTTTTGGTGACAATCTGTGTTTGACTTTAAATGCCTTGAGTCATATTAACTATGACTTTTATTTTCTGTATTCTGATGCCTTGACATTTGGAATCTTGGTCACCCTGGAGGAACTGCCTCAGTTTCTAGAGATTCTTAGTGAGTAGCCCAGTAATGCACCTTTCAAATGCAAACCAATCAATCTAGAGTTTGTATTCATAAGCAACTCCTTTATCAGGATCTCATATTATGGGCCACTATCCACCTGCTCTAATC
This sequence comes from Sapajus apella, assembly GCF_009761245.1. NCBI lineage: Eukaryota > Metazoa > Chordata > Mammalia > Primates > Cebidae > Sapajus > Sapajus apella. The sequence goes on from NW_022436945.1 coordinate 33,049,293, forward strand.
ACTCTAGGGGCAAGGACCTGAAAACTAGGGGCAGCTCCTATTGCCCAGAGCTCTCTAAAATCATTCAAATCAACCAATCCTTATTTGACTTGTCCTGACTCACTCTTACCTCCCTGTGGAAACCACAATAAAATCTTTGGCTCCAAATCGATGCTGGTGTTTCCCCACATTTTCCCTACCCCAACCCCTCACGCTTTGGCTTGCCCTCTCCTCTTAGAATCTGTAAGTGTAACAAACTTCCCTTTCAATAACAGTCATCTTCTAATCTGCTGGTCTTGCCATACCTATACAATAATAAAACCTATTTTTTTTTAAAGAAACGAGTCACAGCCTGAAATGAAAGCCTCTTGCTCCTGATGTATACTTATGAGTATACACACACTCAGAGACTCCTTTTTCCCCCTTCCTTCCCACCCAACTTAGAACCAGTAGAACCACAGAACTCACTCATCCTCACCGAAGCAGAAGATGAGATTATTGGTGCACTGCGTGTCTCAGTTTGCTGTATAGATGAGACACTAGAATAAACAAAAGGATACCACATTTATGTTTTGTATAGGAGAGAAAAATGTGGTAATTGAAAGGGAGAGCATTGAGGAGTGACAGAAAGAGTGGGGGTACTTAGGAATCAAGAGAATGTTCTTACCTTCTGAAGACATTAGGAGTGAAAACTTGCCTGCTAGTGAACAGAACAGGCAATCAACACCTTATTTCTTTTCTGGCACAAGTTATCAGATTTTCAAACTAGACTCACTTGAATTGTAGATCTTACTCAGGATCAAGCTTTACCAATAATTTTTAAGATACAAGCAATTAAAAGGCACAGAGTACACAGGGAGTGAGAAGTTAGACACAATGAGTGTATCTCTTCAGTTTTCTTCCTTACTATACTAGAATCACACTTTTGCTTTGGGGTACATTTAGGTTATGAAACATCACCACTTACTTTTATACCAGATGGTGTGTAGCTTACATGTTGGTTTTTATTCTTCATGTTTACCATAAGCAATCGTAAACTGAGGACATCCTGCTTTAAACTATTTCATAGACAAGGGCTTTTCTTGTAGATAGCATTATTAGTCTGTTCAATGAAGTCAATTCTCAGCATGCTTACAAGGATATTAGATTGAGTTGCTTGATTTCTTTTTTCTTTCTTTTTTTTTTTTTTCATGAGCACTGATCTAGTAATAATAGAAAAATGTATAGTGGCCAGGGACAATGGCTCACGCCAGTAATCCCAGCACTCTGGGAGGCCTGAGGTGGGTGTATCTTGAGGTCAGGAGTTCAAGACCAGCCTGACTAACTTAGTGAAACCCTGTCTCTACTAAAAATGTAAAAATTTGCCTATAATCCCAGCTACTCGGGAGGCTGAGGCAAGAGATCACTTGAACCTGGGAGGCAGAAGTTGCAGTGAGCTGAGATTGTGCCACTGCACTCTAGCCTGGGTGACAGAGTGAGACTCTGTTTCAAAAAAAAAAAGAAAAAAGAAAAGAAAAGAAGAAAAGAAAAAAAGACAGATGTATTGTAAGCCCACTTATTAACTCTTTCCTTCTTATTATCTTTTCTCTTATCCTCCTTGTCTAATTCCCATGCTTTAGAATGCAGATCTCCATGTGGTGTTGGGTAATTATCAAAAGTCTTATGTAATGTACTTTTTATAACTTCATGGAATGTATTTTTTATAACTTCAAAGTTATGTTTTTCTAACTTCTCCTTTCAACTGACACATTTTTCTCCCCTATAGAAAATACAATCCCTGTGCTTAGAATCACAATGTGGCAGTCCTTTGTTTATTCTAGTGTTTTGTCTACACAGCAACCTGAGACATGCAATACACCAATAATCTCGTCTTCTGCTCAGTGTTTTGTCATAGGTGAAGATGAAATGATTGTATAGAGCATCCTTGAGATAATTAACATCATCTTAGAAAGAGACTCCATTTTATGTTTCATAGGACACTTTTCCAACAATGATACGATATTTTGCTTAATAAACAAATGATAATAATAATAAAAAGACTGTTCCCAACCAGGTAAGGACACAAAGAAGCACACTCTTCCATTATCAGTTCTCACCAGAGGATTCTGTGTCTGTAAAAGACCAGGTCTTCAGTAGCTCAAAATGGCTGTCTTAACCGACATTATCTTGCAGTCAGTCATTCATGATAAGAATTTGGCATCTGCCACCAAAGCCTCTGCCATATCAAAACTCTTCCTTACAAGTCCGATGCAAATTCAACTGGAAGCATGCTCACACCTCTCCTGCTAACCTTCCCCTCGTTTGTGGAACAAAGAGAGGCAATTCTACTACCACGATTACAACAGTAAATGGTATTCGTATCACCAAAGTCAAGCCTAATAATGATGCCCGATAGGACACAATATGAAATCATCCGTTCAAGTGTATACTGAGTATAGTCAGAGTGTATGGTAACCCAGGGCTAAGAATATTCATTGAAAAAAATAGAAGGGGCAGAAGTTTTATCATGCTATTTACTAGCATGATTTTTCCATTTGTGAAATATTTAAGGATAAACATATGATAACAAATACAGTATCTCAAATAAAATTGAGCCACAACTTTTGAGAGGATTAGATTTTATTGGTCTAAAAGAGGCATATACACCTGTATTTCATTTTTTTAGATAATGACATGGTATCTTACCCATAATTCTACAGTAAAATGTTATTTACTCAAAAATATAATGGCATATCTCTCAATTACATTGTTTTGAAAATACGATGAAGATAATTTAAATCTAGATTTTCAAATATGTGTAGCACATTTGGTCCTTGAATAATGCAGGAGTTAGGGTCACAACTCCACACACAGTTGAAAATACACATAGGAAGTTTGACTCCCCAAAACACTTAATTACTAATAGGCTACTGTTGACTTGGAGATTTATGGATTATATAAATATTCAAGCAACAAATATTTTGTATCTTATATATATTACATGTTGTACTTTTACAACAAAGCAAACTGAAGAAATGAAAATGTTATTTTAAAAATCATAAGAGAGAAAATAAAGTTAATATTCATTAAGTGGAATGGGTCATCATAAAACTCTTCATCTTCATTGTCTTGATGTTGAGTAGGCTGAGGAGGAAAAAGAGAAGGGGTTGATCTTACTGTCTCAGGGATGGTGGAGATGGAAGAAAATTTACATATTTTTTCATGCCAGTTAGAATGACAATCATTAAAAAATCAGGAGACAACAGATGCTGGAGAGGATGTGGAGAAGTAGGAACACTTTTACACTGTTGGTGGGAATGTAAATTAGTTCAACCATTTTGGAAGACAGTGTGGCAATTCCTTAAGGATCTAGAACTAGAAATACCATTTGACCTGGCAATCCCATTGCTGGGAATATACCCAAAGAATTATCAAATATTCGCATTCAGTTATAAAGACACATGCACATGTGTTTATTGGGGCACTTTTTACAATAGCAATGACTTGGAACCAACTCAAATGCCCATCAATGATAGAATGGATAAAGAATTGTGGCAAATATACACCATGGAATACTATGCAGACATAAAAAGGATGAATTCGTGTCCTTTTGCAGGGACATGGATGAAGCTGTAAACCATCATTCTCAGCAGAGTGTCACAAGAACAGAAAACCAAACACTGCATGTTCTCACTCATAAGTGGGTGTTGAACAATGAGAACACATGGACACAGGGAGAGGAACATCACACACCAGGGCTAGTTGGGGGGTGTGGGGGCTAGGGGAGAGATAGCAGGGAGTAGGGGATTGGGAGGGATACATTAGGAGAAATAGCTAATGTAGATAATGGGGAGGTGGATGAAGCAAACCATCACAGCACGTGTATACCTGTGTAACAAATCTGCATGTTCTGAACGTGTACCTAGAAGTTAAAGTACAATTAAAAAAGAAAAGAAAATTTACATATTTTCTAAACCTATGCAGTTTAAACCTATGCTTTTCAAGGGTCAACTATATTTACTTTTGCTGATACAATTTCTGGTACTATTTACATAAAATTGATGTAGAATAAACAAGAAAGTGTCCCTGGACTTTTCTGCACTAAAGTCAGCTGGTAACAATTTGTCCAAAAGCCCATGGCTATAAGATAATTAATCAAAATAAATAAATTGAAGGGAAATAGGAAAAGCAAGATATTAGCAGTAATATTAAAGTCCTGGAGATGTGAAGGCAAATGGCTTCAGCAAAGACCCAGACATTTGCCTGATGCAAGCGATCCTAGATGTTGTTCTGTCCATAATCCCAGCCCATTTTGTACTGAAACTTTTAGAGATACACAAAATAGAGGGAAGACAACATTTTATCTCTTAGCAATGGTTTTATTAATATATGATACTTAAAATGAAATGCAAAGTCATCTTTCTTAAGGCCTACACCATTGTGAACCTCATGTGATATTCTGAATTCATTATTGAATCTCTTCATGAGCTATTTTTACCACAGCAATACTATGTAACAACCTAACAAAAAGCTCAATGGCATGTGACAAACATTTCTTTTTGTTTATGGGTCTGGGTTAGCTGCGTGGTGCTGATTTGCACCATTTAGTTTACTGCAGCTAAGCTTGCTCATTTGTCAGCAGCTTGCAGATTAATTGAGGATTTGCTAATTTAGGATGATCTTGGCATCAATTTCTCATTTGTGATCTATACAATGTCACATTCTCTAAGGTAGCCCACGTTTTTTCATAATGTCACAAGCAGGGGCTGAACAGAGACAATAGAAGTGTGTGAGCTCTTTTAAGGCCCTTCCTCAGAAATGGAATTTCAACATTTGCTCTTCATTTTGCTGGTCAGAGTAAAATCTGTCCTGAAATCTAAGCTGGAGGCAATTGAAAGCTGCAGGGAAATGTTGGATACAGGCAGGTTATAAATTAGAACCATTACATAATCAATACCACAGTGGCCACATAGAAAAGTACATTTTACATAAGCCTCATAATAGATAACCAGAGATCAGGTCTATACATGATTATTTTCCTTCTTGAGAGGTCCTGCTGTATAACATTGTCAGCCTATTTGGCCTACTATAACAAAAATTCCATAGATGGCTTATAAGCAACAGAAATGTACTTCTCATAGGTCTGGAGACTGGGAACATCAAGATCATAGTGCCAGCATAGCCAGTGTTAGGCAAAGGCCCACTTCGTGGTCCATAGATGGCAGCTTCTCACTTTGTACTCATGTGGTGAAAGGGACAAGGAAGTTCTATAGTGCCTCTTTTATAAACTCACTACTCCCATTCATGAAGGCTCTGCCTTCATAACTTAATCTCCCACCAAAGGCCTTGCCTCCGACTGCCTTCACATTGAGGGTTTGGATTTCAACATGTGATTTTTTGAAGAGCCCACACATTCAGTCTATAGCAATCATATTCTGTTATAGTCAACATTTAAAAAATTTTAAGGCAAAATTTCTAAGATTCTTGTCACATTAGAGATGTTACCTAAATTCACTGCCAGTAGTAAACAGCAAGAGGAAACCACAACTCTTCATTTTGGAAATACACCAGGCAGCCCTGATAAGAAGCAGGGCAAAAACCTACTGAAACAGATGTTAATGGAAGAGCGATGAACATTTTGCAATGAATCAAAGCACGGAAAATTCCTCCCACATCAGGTAAAAAAGATAAGAGTTGCAGTTTAGAAGAGACAGCATCCTCCCAGCAGTCACGTGCTTTTTGAACTAAAGCCAAAAAGCACAAATTCAGTGGAATTTTGTATAAATGTCAGGTTGTTTTGATTTATTAACCACTCTTATTTATCCAGGTTAAAATTCTCATGAAGGAGCTCATATTTCCTTTTTGTAGTAGATCTGAGAACACATTAAGATGTGGGAGAGGGGGAGAAATGAAAGGTTTTTATCCAGCCTATCCCACAAAATCAATCCCTTTT